>NC_033642.1:5029771-5045614 GCF_001540865.1 Ananas comosus | reverse complement strand
ATATATATATATATATATATATAGAACTAGGCTACTATGCTATTAATAGCACCAAGTCATTGGTGCTACCAAGTTTTTGACCATTGGATTAAGAGATGTGTGGTTAGGATGATGTGGGCCCCTTAGAATTGAGTGGGTGGTTAGTTGAATAGTATGATCTAACGGATGAAAATGATCAAAATGGTAGATTTAACGGTGGAAAACTTGGTAGCACCAAGTGCTTCATGCTATTAATAGCATAATAGCCGGACTCTCTCTCTCTCTCTCTCTCTCTCTCTCTCTATATATATATATATATATATATAGAGTGGGCTGGGGTGCTTTCGTAAGCACGGAGGCCTCCGTGCTTCCACTTTGTTNTAAACCCTCATTAATGCGCTTAAAGAGAATTCGTACCAAGCGGGCCCAACAACCCCAAAACGTGGAGGGAGCTTTCTCCGGATTCGCATTAATACTTAATACTAGTTAAGGAACCCCGCGCGTTGCGGCGGAAAGTTGATACAATAGTCAATTATTAAAACTATTAATATTATTTTTTTTATTATTCATTAATATTTTTGAATAATATTTATTTCCGTAGTGAGTATACTTAGAAAAAGAAGGTAGGACGGAAAGATAATACCTTTTCGCCGCAATTAGGGCAGTAATGGTATTTGTACTAGAGGCAGTCCATTAAGGGGCAGAGGAAGCACACTCCCAGCATAAACGGCATCATGCATATAGCCGCCAAATTTGGCTCAATTCTCAGAAAAAAGGACCATTAAGGTATTAGAAAAATAACACAATAAATATAACTATACAAATTATTTTATAACAAATTAATACTAAATATACATAGAAAATGCGAGTACACTTACATACCAACACATTAAATTACTAATAATTAATNAATAGAGCTGCCATTACTACACTGAAAAATTAAAAATAAATAAAAAAAATGTATTGAATACTTGCAATGCAGAAAACTATAGAAAATTTGTACGCAATTTAACAATAATGAAACACAAAATCAACAGAGAACGCGGGGAAAAAGAAGATGAATCATTACAACGAATAGATATGACGTCGAAAAAAAAAGAAAAAGGAAGCCACTATATATATATATATATATATATATAGAACTAGGCTATTATGCTATTAATAGCACCAAGTCATTGGTGCTACCAAGTTTTTGACCATTGGATTAAGAGATGTGTGGTTAGGATGATGTGGGCCCCTTAGGGTTGAGTGGGTGATTAGTTGAATAGTATGATCTAACGGTGAAAATGATGAAAATGGTAGATCTAACGGTGGAAAACTTGGTAGCACCAAGTGCTTCGTGCTATTAATAGCATAGTAGCCAGACTATATATACATTAATTTTTAGACTACTTTTTCGATAAATGACGTCGAAAAATCAGTACCCCTAGACAGATAAATGATGTCGAAAAATCGTAAAATGTGGTTTCTATATACTTCTGATAGTGTACATCAAAGCTAACAAAGTCGATCGTCGATTCAGAAGCTGCATTATCGAAACAGCTTGGTAGCACAAGAGGCCTCCATGCTACAGATAGTATATTAGCTGAATTATATATATTTATACACATATATATATAGAAAGAGAGAGAGAGTAGGGCTGCTGNTGTCAAAGACAATATGTGTATTGGATCCGCTCATTCTGTTAGAATGAAAATATCTTACTCTACCTTTCTCATTTACCTACCCCCTCCCCCTTTGAAATCCCATACAGCGCGGAAGAGCCGTGCCTTTTCCTCTTTTGTGTTGAAGGGAAACTGCTTATGGTTACCACCGTTCAAATGCTCCGTCTGCAGTTTTTCAATCTCTCCCTGCATATAAGAAAATTATGAGCTTGCTTGATCCAAGCCCAGGCCCAGAGATGCTTTCTTAACAATTGATTCCTTTCTGTGGAGACTGAAACCACTATTTAGCAGTATCCGGAGTTCCCGCACCACTCGATCCCTCGCTCAATTTTCTTACACTCTCTCTTTCAGATCCTCTAACCGGTCGCCTTTACATTTCTCGTCAAAAACCACATGGCGAGAAATGCTTTCCTTTTGCAGTCTCATCTTCGCCTCCGCCTCCAGCTTCCCTCCTCAGTTGCTAAGACATATCAGCAGTTCCGTGATCGCCAGCGCCTATATCTGCTCCTGATGCGCCTGCGCCCAGAGTTTGAGCCTTTACGGGAGCAGCTTCTCCATCGCGACCTCGTCCCTCGGCTTGACACTGCTTTGTCTTCCTAAGCGAAAACGGGCTACTGATACTTTATCAGTATCTCGTCGCGCAAGAAAATAAAGTAAAGTTTGAGAACCTAAGTTCCCCAGTTTGCCACATGAAGGTAAAAAAGGTCAAATAAAGTAAATAAAAAGACTATTCTCTGCTCACTCTCAGGCTGTGAATAGCATATCGACAGCCTCGCCTTTTTTCCGGGGAAGACTCCATGCAGTATGCAGTTGACAAGAGAGGGGAAAGACAGGTAATCCCATTTTTTTCTTTGTGTGATTGGTCCTCGATCGGATGTTATAAGCATATAGCTCACGATCTAGCCCAGCGGAACCCATCCTTATTCGTCTATGTTAAGCATAGAGATTTTGTTGATTCGGAAACAGCTTACTTAAGAGGGGGTCCACATCAGACCTCAAGAGCGCTTCTAAAAGTTCTCTTCCATTCGAGGGCTATCCTGTATTCAGGAAGGCAAAACCATAAGCTCATCAAATGGTTCATCAGCGCCCACACCTAATGATAGAACCCTTGTACCCCAGTTTGCTGAAGGTAGGAAAAGAGAGAGAATTAGAAGCAATGAGAGGGATCCATACTCCATGAGTTGTTGGAGAGAATAAACGAAACCAATCGTTTGAAGGCGGAGAGAAAGAGAAAGAACCCCCGCGAGAACGTCGAAGCGAGACCTCCTTTCGTCGCAATGTAAACTTTCTCTTCTTCAGCTCTTCGTCATCTCCTCGACTCTACTCTAAAAACTACTCAATTCCCCACGAGGGGGAGAGCGAAGCGGGGGGAGAACCGACTTCTCTCTTCTCTGCATGGAGGCAGTCTTCAGTTCTTTCAGGTGACATCCCCTTTCATAGACTATTTCATCAGGCACCTGACTTTTCTATGCTGCGACTATGGTAATAAGCGCCAGACCTCGAGTTTTTCCTTAAAAAAAAAAAANTTACGATGTTCATGACCAATCGGATCCTGACGTACCAGTAGGTACCAGAGGAGATCGCTATGATCGTTACTGTATCCGTATCGAAGAGATGCGACAAAGTGTTCGGATCATTGTGCAATGTCCTAATCAAATGCCTAGTGGCATGATCAAAGCCGATGATCGTAAGCTATGTCCTCTATCACGATCTCGAATGAAATTATCCATGGAATCGTGCACCGTGTGAAACGTAGATCATCGCTGAAAGTTTTGAGGAGCCCAAGGATCTATCTAGATTGTATCTATCACCTAGAGGGGGGGTGAATAGGTGTAATGGCCAAAAACCACAAATCTCGATGCAATAAAAATAAATGCGAAAAATAAAAAGCACACCGAGATTTACGTGGGAAAACTCCAATTTGGAGAAAAACCCACGGGATCAACACGCGAAAAAAAATAATCCACTAAGAGAAAAGATTACAAGGTGATTTACCGACTCTACGGACTCAACCTCTCTTGACCTCCTATGGATCTCGCGCAATCCTCTGGGTTGTCCACGCCCTCACGTCCGAATCCACGAACGCCTCCACTTCGAATCCACGAAGCTTCAATCACGCCGAATCCACGACGCCACTCGAATCCACGAACCGCCGTCAAACACGCCGAATCCACGACGCCACCATGAAGAATATCATGAATATGGTGATCCTTCGCTTTGGAGTATCGTAGAAAACCAGGGAAAGAAACTCCAAGCGAAGCGGAGATCAAATCGACATATTAATATCAAATTTCAATATCTCGATTTGATCTAAAAGAGGCTTTTTGTAGAAAATAGGTTTTAGATGAAATCCGAGCCTCTAGGGTTTCTCAAATATGTATTTTCGTGATACTACTTCTGTTAGAGAAGCCCAATAGCTTATTTATAGACTTTAGAATAAATTGGAGTCGGATTAGAACGATTTCACGATTTTACACTGTGTACCGGTACACGAAAAGCTGTCACCGGTTACACAAGGACGGAACAGAAATACGAAGCCAAGTCAGTGGCTGTACCGGTACGGGCTTGATTGCTGTACCGGTACACAATGCAATTTTTTGGATTTTGCATTGTTTCGAGTTCCGTACACTTCCGAAGCACTTTCTAATCAACTAAACTTTTGATTAAATGATTCTAATGCCTATAACTAAGTATGAATCACCATAACATGAATTAAAACTTTACCTGACCATCGTGATTCACGTCGTGAGGTATTTTCTGATTTTTTCCAAAATCTTGTCAATTCGCTTCGATTCTTCAAGACTCCGACTCACTTCACGAAACTTGCCAATACAAAATCCTTAACAATCGCCGTTCTTAACCGAGACTCAGGTTAAGCTCCGTCTCGGAACCGTCGTGGGGTTAGGAGTAAAGCATCCCGAGGTTGGTGCATCTCGTTGGGCGTGGAGAAGCATTGGGAACCCCAATATCTTTCTTCGGAGCAGTTTCTTTTCCCGTCCCCTCGCCCCGGCATAGCGCTTCGCTTCCGGTTCTTCGGAAGAATCAACTGACTTCTCCCTTCTTCATTGATTTGGGGGAAAGGGAACCGTCTACCAGTTGGGAAGCTAGACATCAAGGTTGTGGCTTGATGAGGATAACTAAGCTGACACGCCGGAGTTGGCTGCTGGCACAACAGGGTGGTGCCTTACCCCACACCGCAGGCGCATGCGCGGTAGCGTTCGTGGTGGTGCTTCAGGATTCCAATGTACTGCGTCCAAGATCAGAACGAGCTTGCCGGCGGACCACTGCCGTCCCATTCTTTAGTGAGCTGGAGCGCAGCCATCTTATCCACTGAAAACGCGTCAAGCTATCGCTTCGGGTCGAAGCACTAAAAGAAAAGGACCGGGAAAGGCGGCGGCATAGGAACCACGGGAACCCAGGAGGGAGAAAGACGATGTACGGGATACAGGATCCTCATAGTAGGCTGGACCAAAATCCAGCCGAGAGAGGGCAGCCTTTAGCAGCAACAGGTTGGGAAACCAAGAGAAGGCTTCGCCTTTTCTTATCTTCTTCCCGTAGGAGTAGCACAAAAAGAGGGATTAGCATTATTGACCCCATGAGAAAGCACTAACACCTTCCTCGTTGGGGCTCCGCGCACTGGGAAAAGTCTTCCGCGACGGGAAAGCGGCTACTAGTTAGAAAGTGAACATAAGGTATCGAGAGGTCCCTCACAGTCAGGTGCGATGCAGTTGCCCCCAAATTAGCAAGTAGCCCTCTTCCTAAAGTGTTTAGGGGTTGAGGCGAGAAATGGCTTGATGAACACTTCTGTTCGCCACGCACCGGCCCCATTCACTTGCAACTCGTAGAGGCTGTAAGTAAACAGTGCAAAAAAAAAAATGCAAAGTAAGGTGGGGTTGAAAGACGAGAGTGCCTACCTCTGAGCCGAGAGTGCCCGCCCTGTCTGTCAAGTAGGCTACTTTCTCCGGAACGCAGTCCGGAATAACCGTGACCGTGTATATAGATATCTTCGATGCTGTCATTTCGAAATGTCCGCTTCAACCGCTCTTTCACCTCCCAAAAAGCTAAGTTGGCTTGACGAGCGCAGATGAGGAAGCGGGAGCAAGAAAACCTAGTTTCTCTTTCTTTTCCAAATACTTTTTTTTTTTTAGTGTTGGGGCAAAGAGAAGCGCTTTCACTACTGAAAAAGCGAACAGTCAGCGCGAGGGTTCGACGACTTAGCCGAGCGTTAGCGAAGCCTCATTCTCATAGCGAGGCGCTTCGAGTTAGTGAAGCGCTGTAGTAGCGCCGAAGCCTATGTGCTATAATGCTGAACCAAGGACGCTCCGCCTTATCTATAGAAGCAGTCAACTGAGTGAGTTCTGAACGAATGGGATCCTTGGTGGGTAATGGCTCAATCTATAGATAGAAAGCCCTATGATGGGAAACTACCACGTTAGGTTTGGAGAGAGATGGGACCGGTTATAGTTTAGGGGGAGCAGATGCTAGCTTTTTCTTTCCATAGCCGGCCAAATAACTACCGGATCATCGGTCTACTCTACCTCAATTCACCATTTCGAACCTTATACAGAAGGTTTTTCCGTACCAGCTCCTTCTACCTATACCGCAGTTGAAGCTCCTAAAGGAGAATTTGGTGTCTTTCTTGTCAGTAATGGAAGCAATCGTCTCTACCGTCGTAAAATAAGAGCACCTGGCTTTGCCCATTCACAAGGACTCGATTCTATGTCCAAACATCACATGCCAGCAGATGTAGTCACCATCATAGGTACTCAAGATATTGTGTCTGGAGAGGTAGATAGATAGGACTCCGTCTTGCTCGATCAGGACCTAGCCTTATTGCGAGCCAAAACACCAATAAAGAAGAAAAATAGAAATACCGCATTACGATAGAGGAGAAGCTCATTTACTCCTATGCGTCTTTAGTCCTACTTTATTTACGTAGGTTTCGGTTCGATCAACTATCCCTGTTTGAGCGGATAGTTCACAGTGCTCATTCTCCAAATTTATCAAGAGTGATCATGAACGAATTATGGGACATGGTTGCCCCCTTTATTGGGGCTGCTTTAGAGCAGGTACCTGATCCCCAAGAGGGGGAAGCTCAGGCTGCTCCGGAGCCGCCTAGGGAACCCAATAATTTATCTAGGAATCGAAGTTTGGAAAACTCGCTAAACCGAATCCTCCGTATGGAGGATGGCCAATCCAGTCTTCTTCTTAAAGAAGAGGGCAACTGGAAAGAGGTCAAGGATACTCTTCATTCTGCTTCCACCCAGGGTGAATATAACGCTCTGCTGGACTGCGAGAGCCTAGATCTCCAGAAAAGGGAGCTGAGGGAAAGCTGTACTAAGATCCTAAAAGACTTAGTACAGCGTCATCCCCATATACTGGAGAACTGCGTAGAAAGCAGTCCAGAGGAAGCAATCCTCTCTTTCTTGGAAAAAAGGAGAGAGGAGTTTGAGGCCGAGTTCGAGCTTGAGGAGGCTTACTCTCAAACAGTGGACCAAGTCGAAATAGAGTACTTGCTTAAGCTTTACAAGGATGTAAGCGGAGCAGAGGAATCATCCTTCTATTTCCATTCCTTAGTGAAGGAGTTCTTCTCCGGATTTTAGTAGGGGGAGAGCGAAAACTAAGCAAGGGAAATTCTGTCATTCTATGGAATGCGAAATCCTTTGATTGTGTATTTCATATCAAAATCTATATAGTCTTTCTTGTTCCACTGGCAAGGCAAGGACAAAATTATCAAATGTCTGTTTCGTTATTACAACCTTCTTTTTTTATGTCAAAGACAAAAAGCTACGCGCAAATTCTCATTGGATCTCGGTTGTTCTTAACAGCGATGGCTATTCATTTAAGTCTTCGGGTAGCACCACCAGATCTTCAACAAGGTGGAAATTCTCGTATTCTGTATGTACATGTTCCTGCGGCTCGGATGAGTATAGTTATTTATATCGCAACGGCTATTAACAGTTCCTTGTTCCCATTAACAAAGCATCCCCTTTTTCTTCGCTCTTCCGGAACCGGTACAGAAATTGGTGCTTTTTCTACTTTGTTTACCTTAGTAACTGGGGGGTTTCGGGGAAGGCCTATGTGGGGTACCTTTCGGGTGTGGGATGCTCGTTTAACTTCTGTATTCATCTTGTTCCTTATTTACCTGGGTGCACTGCGTTTTCAAAAGCTTCCTGTCGAATCGGCTCCTATTTCAATCCGTGCTGGACCGATCGATATACCAATAATAAAGTCTCCAGTCAACTGGTGGAATACATCGCATCAATCTAGGAGCATTAGCCGATCTGGTACATCAATACATGTTCCTATGCCCATTCCAATCTTGTCTAACTTTGCTAACTTCCCCTTCTCCACCCGTATCTTGTTCGTTCTGGAAACACGTCTTCCTATTCCATCTTTTCCCGAATCTCCCTTAACGGAAGAAATAGAAGCTCGAGAAGGAATACAAAAAAAACCTAGTTCACTCGGCTCGGCATCCATGGCTGAATGGTTTAAGCGCCTAACCTGGGCAAGTAGGTTCGATTCCTGCTGGATGCTTCCTTCCTTTTATTTATACATATTGCTCACCCTTATAGCTTATAGGGCACTTACGCACAAAGGGATCCTCATTTTATATCATCGACCTCCCAGATTAATGAAAATTTTGGCATTTATGGTGCTGTCCGAGTCGCGCAAGAGTCCACAAGGACGCAAACATTTATATAGGGGTACCTGTGAGTAGTAGAGCTGGGTGACGAATACCCTACATTTGAAGATGGGTGAGGCTGCACCCCCCTTGTGGGACCTTGTTAAGGATTTTATAGCTTGGCGAATTTCGTAAAGTTGGTTGGAGTCTTGAAGAGTTGATCGCAGAAGTTTTGAAAAAAAAGATTCAAATTGAAGAAATAAGACTCATTCGGAAAGCTCGACACCTAAAGTATGAAGAAAAGATCATTTGTGGTGAAGATACCTAGTTAGAATAAGTTCAGAAGGCTTAGATGGTGTTAAAACTACTTTACTGAACTTTTCTGTGTTCTGGGACCGGTCTCAGAGTTCAAGAGACCGGTTCCCCTAAGGTCCTCACTGCGTGAACCTTGATGCAACCGGTCCCCTGTGATGGGAGACCGGTTCCCGAACCTTGGTATTTCTGTCGCGCAGCAAGGGACCGGTCTCAAGCTTAAGAGACCGGTTCCCGAACGTTGTGATTTTGGTCACGCAGCGAGGGACCGGTTCCTCACTTGAGAGACCGGTCTCTCACAGACCGGTCTCCTCGAGAGGACCGGTCTCTGAGGATGACACAGGTTTTTAAAAAGTACTTTTTCAATCCTAGTCTACTTCTAAGTCTTCTAAACATATAAATAAGCTATGTGGGTCATCTAAAAGTTTAAGGCTTTGAATATTTACTGATTCTAAACCCTAGAAACTTATTTTTCTTCGTTTCAATGCTTTGATTCACATAATGAGTTTCCAACAATCAACAATCAGCTTGATTCTTCGTTTTTACTCGATAACCCATACGAGAATCAAGTAGATGTTTGATTAAAGGTGAACCCTCATAGCTTATGAAGGAGATAGCACCAGACACGATGATTTTGAAGGGGGTCTGCCTTCACTATCAAGCCTAGGCCCGTCCATTCTTTCAAGCTTGATCCCGCCCGCCCCCGCCTTTATCTTGCCTTGTAGGTAAGACGCCAACAGCATGGCCCTCTCGCTTAAAGGGCTCTATTCGGTCTCCACGAAGTCGTAGAGTCTATAGGTTCGATAACCTTCTCTCAAGGATTCCACCAAGTCATCGCCAGCAATCTGCTCTTATCCCTGGTGTCAAAGGGCGAGTCCTGTCTTTTGTCTTGCCCAAAACCTTCTCTCATTGGAGAAAGACTCTCCCGCGGCAAGGCAGTCCAGCTGCTTTCTTTATCTCGCTTGCCGCGGGAGGCTTCGGTGCCCCGGGGGTTTTATTTTATAGTTGAAGATGCAGTTCAACGTTCTTCTCCCATGTGACTTGTAAATCCTTTGTTTGCTCTTTTCTTCTCTCTTCCAGTTATCTTTTTATTTGACAGGGGGGAGAATACCACTCCATTAATAACAACAAGCAAAAATGCAGTTGATCATGGTTTGAGCTTGGAAGCAACCTGCTATCTATCGATAGGCGAGAACAGACTGCTATTGGTTGCTTCGCCTATCTATTTGATTTCCATGTTGTATGGCCGGCTTGGAGACAGAAGACGAAGACCATCATCTCTATCCTGATCAACGCTTCATTCATTCGTTGAACAAAGGGGATAACCATTAGCATGGAGATCAATCACCACACCACCTCTATCATACATACGACATTACACGACGCGAGAGTGCATGGTCAAACACACCTACAGCGCTACTTTCCGCTTGCAGCCAATACAACAACCACAACTAACTTGCACGATATTAAACAACCGAAGCTACTGGATTGAAGGGGGACGGCATCCTCCTATAATATGTAGCAGTACTGAACAACCGAGTCATCGGTCCGGGAAAAGAAAGGGTCTTTGACCATCAAAAAAAGGAATTCTATATCCCAAACAAAGGTTATTCTTTTCATGCTGAAGACGATCTTTTCTCAAACTATTTATATACATACACAGTCTTCTTCTATAGAACATATGGCCTGCCTGTTTTAGCGCCTTTCTAAAGTCAACAAAGGCGGTTACCTTCGGAAAGGCTACTAAAGACCGTAAATGAAAAACGTCCGCTAACGCCCACGGGATAAGATCTTTTTGAGACCAGCAACGAATGTCTGTATAGAAATATTCTTCCCGGGAATCCGAAATGGGGCATACCTTGCGGAAGGCGATTCACGAGAGAATCGCGTACAGTTCCGTTTGACCGAGATGTGAATGCCCGTGATCTGCTCGGTATAGTGATGGATTTCATGGCCGACGTCTAAGCGGCACGAATAGGCCGACATGAAACGAGTTCCCCGCGGAGCATTTTCTCTTTCGTCCTCGGACGTTTTGTTCGATTCCGGCACTTGCGTTCTCATGCCGGAACCCTCGCGATTGATTGGAGAAAGAGCGAAAGCGAGAAAGATGGATTGTTATCCATCGGAAATCGAATTTCATTCCCACCGGAACATAGATGTTCTGTACTGCATTATTAACAATATCCCATGCTTTCAGAAAAAGGAGCGATTCATCAGAACGAGCTGAGGCTCTGAAAGCTTTCCAACTTGCTTCAATTAGGGAATAGCTTGATTGATCAATCAAGCGGTTCTGCAGCGTCTCCACACTCTCCCCTTCACTTTCTTTGCCGGACGGGAAGATGCGAATCGCGAAGGCCTTCCCACCACGCGCAGCTCCGCATAGAGAAGCGAATTGAAAACCGGCCGATCATCCCTCGCAATCGAAGGTGAAAGCGGGAAAAAGACGAGGAAAGCCTTTTTTTTATTCTATTGGGCCACAAACCAACCTAGGTAAATCAATGGTAAATCCATGAGCTCGATTCGATTAGTCCTTATACTATATAACCATTTGAATCCTGAATTGTCCTATGACTCATATTTAAGAGTATATCTTTTAACGGGTCAAACCAAAATAAAAGAAAATTTCCTATTTTTTCCTGCCACAAAATTCAATATTAAATAATGGTAGACTGGAAATGAAAGTCCTTTTCTCGCATTCGTTCTCTATTTAATTGGCGGAAGAAAAACAATATCAGATTATGAAATCAAGGAAAGATATTGAAAAATCTATTTTTTGAAATCAACTTTGTAGAAGAAAAAAATAGCGATTTATTCCTATGGAGCATCCAGTAACAAGAAGATGAAATCGTAAATATCGACAAATTCTTGATGGTCTAAGGAAATAAAAAGAAATCCGCTTGTAAAATTTCATCTATATCGAATTTCCATATCTGAATAGCTGATATAGTCATCATTCAATGGGTCGGGTCCACTTACTTTTTCTTTATTTAGAATTTTATAGTGGGTTTGATAAGAACATTGGAGAAATAAGAAAACTTTGGTTTGTCGATTAATTATAGGAATTGGAAATATAAAATATATATTTATATATATATATATATATTTTTTTTTTATTTATATATGCCTAGGAATTCTTCAGGAACAAGAAATTGGATTTACTCCAAAAGTAGGTAAAATTATTATTTTTCTTTTTCGAAAAAGATTTTGATATAAAATAATGCAGTAAATTGTTTCAAGACAGACCCCACTTATTTACTTTTACTGACCCTCAGAACAACATTCACTTTCATGAAAAATGTACTAATCCGACATCGACATAGATTCAAGATATTTTCATGAATCATGTCATGAGGGGATTAGTACCCTGAACGAATTCTTATAAAATAAAAGATCAAATTTCTATCCTTTTTGTATTTTCTGGCTTAGTGTGAGATAGTGATAGGCATATTTATCTTCACACTAAATGAAGCAATGAGTTCAAATTGAAGAAAAGAAATTAAATGACATTTGACTCTTTTTTCTGTTTTCTGTCAGACCAATCAAATCACTGCCTGAACTGAAGGAATCCTATACCTCCTTTCGTTATAAATAGTATGGATGGTTCATTCATGAATCATCAAATAAAAAAAAAAATTCTATGAAATCATAACAACAAAGTAGGAAAGACTTTTAGGATCTAGTCATACCATTAGACTATATTGACAATTAAAAAAAACTGCTCATACTATAATCATAGTATGATGACGGTCGGGCGTATATGCCCCTATTGTCTAGTGGTTCAGGACATCTCTCTTTCAAGGAGGCAGCGGGGATTCGACTTCCCCTGGGGTAGGGTACTATGAAAGGAAGTTTATCATAGATTATCAATAAGCCTAGAATGAATTCTTCCTGGGTCGATGCCCGAGCGGTTAATGGGGACGGACTGTAATTTCGTTGGAAATATGTCTACGCTGGTTCAAATCCAGCTCGGCCCAATAATTCACCGCTCCATGAATATGATATAACCAATTTTTCTTCCATAAACGGAAATGCCTAATCCGTAGAAATAAAGAGAAGAGTAAATTTTTATTTTTTTCTCATCCATATTTTTCTCCTTCAGATCTTTCTAAGGATCTAGTTCATGATACTAGACTTCATTAAGAAAAGTATCATGAAAAGCAAAATAGTTTAGTTATTTTTTCTCATAGAAAGATTGATTATCCATTTTGGGCAGTAAAATAATTATTGGTTACTAGTAATCCGTGTCACTCTCACTATAGCCCATATTATATGTGGATATGATATCAGTATATCATTCGTGTCTTTATTACAATACGACGACGTTAATGTTCTTATGATTACATTAAGAATATGTATGCATACACCTCGCTGGGATTGTAGTTCAATTGGTCAGAGCACGCCCTGTCAAGGCGGAAGCTGCGGGTTCGAGCCCGTCAGTCCCGAACTAGGATCCGGTGAATTTATCAATTCATCTCTCTCTTTTCACGGAAAAGGGAGAGATGAAGCAAGATCTAATCCCCAGTGGAGTGGGATCTTTATTTTTCTTTTGTTTTTTATTTCGCATTTATCATCAGACAAATACGGGTACGGGAATTTCCATTTTTTCCACTACTCCGATTGATAAAGGAGAGACATATCCTATGTATATTAGTATAATATGTGGTATTACTACAATAAGTATTTTAAGAGATACCATCCTCGTCTTACTTAATTTTTAGATTGTTCTTGATCAATGAAATGGAGTAGAGTGACCCTATTTTACCGGGAGTACATACACAAAGAGTATTCTATCTTGCTTGTACGATAGACAATGAACTTAACATAATTACCTCGACAGAGTACTTTTCAGGTTAAACCACACCTTTTTTCTAGCTCTGACTTTGTTTGTGTATCCTCAATGACTAATTGGAAACAATCTATCTCATTCTCATTCAAATAGCAGACATCATTTTTTATGACAGTACAATAAATAATAAAAGAAAGAGGATACTAATATAATAAAAGAAAAGACCAAGCAAGGACCCTTTTCAGTAAATTTGTTGGATATTTAGATCTTTTTTATTGTTTCCCTTCTTTTTTCCATCTCACTTCGTTTGGGTCTGTGTGTGACCCATAGAATACCGGTCATATAATACCTCATCATTGTATGTATAAGTATATAAAAAGGAAGGAGAATTGTATAAGATAAGGAAGACAGACAGTAGTTATAGAAAAGAAAAAGTGGAAGAGGATGAAAAATGCAATGGATTCCTGATAAAAAAAAAAATCCCATTTATTTAATAGTTAGTATGGATAAAGAATCTTCCTATGTTATACTATTCAATTCTCGACGATGAATCGATTTGATAGATCAGATATTGTTATTCATAATATTGATCCGATTCAGTATCATCAGGATGCAATTCATCCCATTGAATTTACAGGAGTCTAATTAATCATCTCTATGGGATTACATCCCGAGTTATTGCGAAGAAAAAAAAAAAGAAATAATTCAATTTGCGAGAATATTGACTTCTACATAACAGGCGCCAACTCCCCCTTTTTTTTTTCGGTATGCCGCTCCGCAAGCAAGGAGTGCCACGCACGAGCGGAGCGAAAACTAAGCAAGGGGAATTCCGTCATTCTATGGAAGCGAAATCCTTTGATTGTGTATTTCATATCAAAATCTATATAGTCTTTCTTGTTCCACTGGCAAGGCAAGGACAAAATTCTCAAATGTCTGTTTCGTTATTACAACCTTCTTTTTTTATGTCAAAGACAATATGTGTATTGGATCCGCTCATTCTGTTAGAATGAAAATATCTTACTCTACCTTTCTCATTTACCTACCCCTCCCCCTTTGAAATCCCATACAGCGCGGAAGAGCCGTGCTTTTCCTCTTTTGTGTTGAAGGGAAACTGCTTATGGTTACCACCGTTCAAATGCTCCGTCTGCAGTTTTTCAATCTCTCCCTGCATATAAGAAAATTATGAGCTTGCTTGATCCAAGCCCAGGCCCAGAGATGCTTTCTTAACAATTGATTCCTTTCTGTGGAACTGAAACCACTATTTAGCAGTATCCGGAGTTCCCGCACCACTCGATCCCTCGCTCAATTTTCTACACTCTCTCTTTCAGATCCTCTAACCGGTCGCCTTTACATTTCTCGTCAAAAACCACATGGCGAGAAATGCTTTCCTTTTGCATTCTCATCTTCGCCTCCGCCTCCAGCTTCCCTCCTCAGTTGTAAGACATATCAGCAGTTCCGTGATCGCCAGCGCCTATATCTGCTCCTGATGCGCCTGCGCCCAGAGTTTGAGCCTTTACGGGAGCAGCTTCTCCATCGCGACCTGTCCCTCGGCTTGACACTGCTTTGTCTTCCTAAGCGAAAACGGGCTACTGATATTTATCAGTATCTCGTCGCGCAAGAAAATAAAGTAAAGTTTGAGAACCTAAGTTCCCCAGTTTGCCACATGAAGGTAAAAAAGGTCAAATAAAGTAAATAAAAAGACTATTCTCTGCTCACTCTCAGGCTGTGAATAGCATATCGACAGCCTCGCCTTTTTTCCGGGGAAGACTCCATGCAGTATGCAGTTGACAAGAGAGGGAAAGACAGGTAATCCATTTTTTTCTTTGTGTGATTGGTCTCGATCGGATGTTATAAGCATATAGCTCACGATCTAGCCCAGCGGAACCCATCCTTATTCGTCTATGTTAAGCATAGAGATTTTGTTGATTCGGAAACAGCTTACTTAAGAGGGGGTCCACATCAGACCTCAAGAGCGCTTCTAAAAGTTCTCTTCCATTCGAGGGCTATCCTGTATTCAGGAAGGCAAAACCATAAGCTCATCAAATGGTTCATCAGCGCCCACACCTAATGATAGAACCTTGTACCCAGTTTGCTGAAGGTAGGAAAAGAGAGAGAATTAGAAGCAATGAGAGGGATCCATACTCCATGAGTTGTTGGAGAGAATAAACGAAACCAATCGTTTGAAGGCGGAGAGAAAGAGAAAGAACCCCCGCGAGAACGTCGAAGCGAGACCTCCTTTCGTCGCAATGTAAACTTTCTCTTCTTCAGCTCTTCGTCATCTCCTCGACTCTACTCTAAAAACTACTCAATTCCCCGAGGGGAGAGCGAAGCGGGGGAGAACCGACTTCTCTCTTCTTCGCATGGAGGCAGTCTTCAGTTCTTTCAGGTGACATCCCCTTTCATAGACTATTTCATCAGGCACCTGACTTTTCTATGCTGCGACTATGGTAATAAGCGCCAGACCTCGAGTTTTTCCT
>NC_033642.1:4987972-5029746 GCF_001540865.1 Ananas comosus | reverse complement strand
ATGATATCAAAAGGTTAAATCATCAAAACTCTTCTGATTCCTACAATGCTCCGGAAGGCAGGTTCGACGCGTCGCGATCTCGCGTGAAGCGAAAATTCGGTGGAAAGCTCGAGAATTGAGGCGTTGACGCGTGCGAGGAGTTTGCGCGCAACGTCGATGAGGATTCCTTATAACCGATCGAGGCCGCGAAAAGATCTGCACTACGGGAAATGGTAAATTGAGCTCTGTGTTTGGGTTCAAGATCACCTTGTACTCATGTTTCTAGATGGATTTTTCTTTGCGTGATGTGTCCCGTGGGTTTTTTCACTCGAGTTTGGGTTTTCCGCACGTTAAATTCTCGGTGTGTTGTTTTCTTTCGCTATTTTGTTTTATATTCGCTCGGAGATTTTTTGAGTTTGCGCATTGTTATGCAGCCTGATTCACCCACCGCTCTAGGTGTTACTTACCTTTTAGATCGCGATCGGGATCCATATCTTGATAAGTGGTATAGAGCGGTGTATATGGTTGTAATTCATTGGTGAGGGCGGTAACAATCAATTCGACCGCCGTCTCGACTCGGCACTTAACTATGGGCATATTGGAAAGTCCTTATAAACAGGGCGTTTCTTATTCTACGCGAGCGTTTGGCAAGCCAATTGATATTCGGATGAAAACCCCTACCGAGTTGTTCGAGAACGTTACCGCGTGCCCAGCCCGAAACCTAGGAATAAATAGGAACGAAAGAGGAAAATGACTATCTTCCTTCAAATGGGAAGGTATCAATCGTCTTTAATTGCAATGCTTTAAATAACTAAACTGAATTTTCTCACGCGTCTCGGTGTGCGCAATCCGCAAAGATGATTTGGGAACACTTTTGCGAGTTACACACGAGGGTACAATCTGTGGTTAAGAATTCAACAAATACCAATGCTACTAGTAGATTTGATTCATTTCGTATGGAAAACATCGAATCTTTTACGAGTAGCTATAACTCGTCTGCAAGACATTGTAAACATGTGTGCTACTGGGTCGAGCAAATTCCCTGGATTCCAAATTGTTTCGAAAAAATTTTGAGACCCTCCTCCGGAACGATGTTCCGTCACTCCGGTTGCAGCTATTGAAAGGTCCGAAACATCCTGAATGAACTCACGGTAGAAGAATTAGTAGGTGCTGCTTCAAAACTTATGAAATACTTTTCCTTTCTAATTCGTACCTCTTCCAAGTCTTTTTCCCTAAAGGCCTCAGGGATGGCTGCTAAAATCACAAGAAAGCAGATGTACTCTTCAACTCTCATGCAGATTTCAGAGTCGGACAGAAGCCCCTGGAGGACTTTGAAAACAACTAAGGCACTTCTTAAAAGAATTTCGTACGGAACTTAGAAAGAAGTTTCCTCCAAGTCCTACTTTCTTCCAAAGACAAACAAATCTAAAAGGGGGTTGCGTCTTCCTCTTCCTCATCAAAATATCAGAAAATATCTGATAACTCTCCGAAAAGGACTCGTCCACAAAAGAGAAGAACAAGCCGGTGAAGGTCAAATTTTAATGCTAACAAGTAACGAGGCTTTGGCCATATCGCATCTGACTGTCCTAATAAAAAGTCTGTTGAGATGAAGAAAGCGATGCAAGCTATCCACTTGGGACGTACTCCTCATCTGACCGATTCCAATTCGAGTGAAGAGGAATGTAAATGACACGGCACTAAATTGCAGCAGGAATTCAAAGACTTCTTAGTGTGCTTAGCATCTGCTGTGACATTCATCTCTCATTAACAGTCTATACGAGAGAAGTCATTCTTCGGAGAACTCATCTGGATTGAAGAAATGCGGACGAAGATGACTATGCGCTGCAGCATATCAACAATGGTTGTAGAATCAAAAGAAAGCATAGTCTAAACAGAATGGCAAAAAACCGGCGAAGCCTACATGAGTTTGGACAAAAATATTCAAAATTGGTCTCTCTAAAACAAAGGATTTAGAACAAGTAGAAGATGGCTTACTCAGGTCGCATATTTCCTTGATCGAGAAGTGCTCAACTCTGTAAGGAAAAAGTAGACACAATGAGAATATCACTTTTCCAACCAAGGCCGAAGCAATACTTCAGAGACTAGAAGAACAAATTATGGAATTCACAGACAGATGGATATGTAACTAAAGTCAGATTTAACCAAGTGTCTGTCGGTTCTGAGATCAGTAACAACCGAACAAGCATGCTTGGACTTGGTCAAACAAACAAACTGACTTGGTATGAACGACTGACGGCTACAGTGTTGACAAGCCAAAGAAAGAGGCGGACTTCATCAAAGCTGCTGACTAGCTCTATGGTAAGTTCGTCCCTCCTCAAAAAATCTGACTCACAAGCTTGTCATATTTGTGGTGGGCTTTAGGAAATTATAAGAAGTGGCTGGCAAACAAAAAGGGGAGAAGAGCTCATCACACACACATTCCGCCTTGCCAGGCAGGCTGCTGTCCCCCCCGGTGAGAGCGACTATCGAAGCTCTTGAATCAAAGAACCAGTCGACACGTGTGCATTATAATAAATTTCTGACAGATAAAAAAAATGAATGTGTGTGATATAGATTGAATCTGGGAAAAAGCAGATTGGTATTTTCCTGTATAAGTTCGAATGGCATCAGCAGAAATTCCAAAAATGCAGACCACTTTGATGAGATCCATACGTCCGTGTGCAAATATTTTCTGCCTACTCAGAGTTAAGTGCGCTTCGGCGACCTAAAGTTCAAATCGACGCACACAGAAGTAGAAGGAGCTGAATGCACGCCTCCTTCAGCTGAAACCGGGCCAAGTTGATTATAACATGCCAATAAATGGGTGGATAAACATAAATCCTTAGCTTACTATAAGAAAACTTCAGTATTAACAGAAGCGCCAATTGGGCTGTGCAAGACAAAGATATTTTCTCTATCAAAAAGAGCTCTTTTCTCTGATACAAGTATTTGGCTTTACATAAGCTTTAAAATTACTAATCCCTATTCATCTGACAATCATTTAATTGCAGCTTTTGCGTTTACTTTTAACCATGAATTCTGGAATTGAAATGGTATTCAGTCCTATTTGAAGCTGTGAAAGTACATGCTAGGTTGTGTATACATTTTAATGTTGAATATCAACTCTTTATTCAATGTTACTGGACCGTTTCAAATACTTTGCGAAAAGTATAGGCATCAGTCCTTAACACCTAATTTCCGTTGGAAATTGTTGTTTTACGTCTTCGCATTCCACAGTCTGTATGAAGAGAGTCAATAGTAGCCCTAGAAATTGGTGCACACTTTAGCTAGAAAAGATAATCTTTTGACACAATACTTATTGATAATACCTTCTATTCAGCAGTAGAATATAATATTTGCTCATTGGTAAATTGATTACTTATATCCTGAAACTGATATTTCAGGTTGCGTTGAGAATTATTGCTCCTTTCATTTTAGAGTGTCAGATCAAACACTAGGGAAATTGCATTCTATTTGCTCTCCTGTAAGAACTATAGTTCTTTATACTAGGCAAAACATTGCTTTTGTACAGAGCTATCTAAGCGGACTGGCCATCCATAAAATTATCGAATGATAAGTATTAGCACTATGTATAGCACCAATTTCAATCACGATTTGTGACTCCATCTTGCTGAAAGTCTCATTGAGCGCTACGGGATCATCAAAAAGGAGCAATACGGAAGTAAAATTTATTCATATCGAGAAGATACTGATCGCGTAAAAACGATTAATATGGAAGGGAGGCCTGGATAGTTGATGCCAAAAACAAAATAATATGAAAAATTTCAATTAGTCCAATAAAATATAAAACTGTTTTTCTTTTCATTCATATGCAGGTCGCACTGAGAGGTGATAGAACCTAAGATCAAGATAGGAATTATTCAATATCACCCTCATGCTATTCACAAGCAAGACTAGACCTAAACTACTCAAGATCAGAAATTCTGTCACAAAAGAAAGCAGATAAGGTTAAATTAAGCAATATTTGAGAAGTTGCTTCGGAAAATTTTAACACCTCCCAGTCAAGGACTCAGCAACGGCTCTTGCCAGGCCTTGATTCAATGGAACAAAGTTTTGGAGAAGCAGCCCCCCATGTCTTCTTCTATAACGGAATAACATAACAATTTCTCAGTATCAGATTATCTGTTAACAACACTATATCATTGTGCTATACAATTAACTATGACAGTAATGCCAGAGAATGAGCATAGTCATTCATTCATCATTGGTGAATTTTATATGTCTTGTAGATTACTTAGAGCCTGCTTCAACTAAAATAAATGATGGATGCTGAAAAGCGCTTTCGTTCCTCTACTGAAAATGGTCGCATGCTTTTCCGGTTGACAGGACTCAACACTAAACGCCGCAGGAATAAAAGATGTTATTCAAAGAGTTGCCAGGGACTCATTCAACACAGCATCCTGGGCTTGACAACTCCTCGATAATCACCTTGAATACAATCCAACTCTACTCAAAGCTTTTCTCTTTTTAATCATTATAATCCCTTGGCAGAAGTAACATCCGAAGAACTTGTTGATCCGTTGATTCCTTACTGCTCGAGTCCTCCAAGCAGCCTGCACGGAGAATGATCACTCCTGCTGGTTCTCATATTAGACTAATATGCTTTATCTAATTTGTGGTGTAATTAATTTTTCTTCTGTAAATTTTTTTTCCTTTTTTTATTGGTTCTGGTTCCTTTTACTGTGTAGTATGTATTTCACTTCTCATTTGAGTTATTGACTACAAATACTTGTTTTCGTTTTCTTCTAACTAAGTTACATAAGTAATGTTAAAGTTGCTAATTGTGTCTAGTGAGTATGGCATTCCCTGTTCAATTTCTCTCCCGATCGTATCACAATTGCTTTAAAATAAAGTCATGAACTTTTAACGAGTTGTTTTCTCCACTTTCATTAGTACCTGTTCGCAGTATTGGGTTCTTTACTGATGCCTGAGCTTATATTATACATTCTTTTTTAACATCTCCCTTAATCATCGCTATAATGATTAAATTTTTCTTTCCACCCTGTACGTTGCATAAGATCTTTGTTTCTTTTATTCCATTTTCCTTTTTTAGCGCAGATGGGCTGATATAAGATTCTCAGCCAGTTCACTGGCCACCAGCTGACTCTCCATCTTTCTAGACATGATAAATGCCTCTTTCAACAACTAATTAGCGGAAGGGTCATGCAATCCAGCTGAATACTAAACGGCAAATAGGCCAAATTTCATGCCTCTTCTTCAGAGAAAGGGATCGACGACCAGTGTGCTCTTTGTTCATCCTTTCGAAGCAGGTAAGAAATGGATTGAGATGACTATAACTTGCTCCTTCTGAGTGCGTTCATCTCAACTCTTACCTCAGAAGGAGATTAGTATTCTTATCTTCAGAACTACACTAGTTGACAGAAAAAACTTCACTTCCTGCTGCACTAGAAGAGTGGATGATAAAGTAATTTGCAAGCTTCTATATGGAGTTTGTGCCGATTCAAACCACGTAAGTGTCTTAAGCTATTGCCATAGATTTTATTGGTTACATACAACCTTACCTGAATCACTAGCATTAGTAAAGGCTACCTAACTAGTAAATTTGTTTCGTCCGTCCAACCTCACGACCTCTCTATTGCTTTGAACTTAGGACATTCCATCATAATTCTGTTGGAGCTTAAGGCGACAAAAAATTATATTTACCATTCTTTGATCAAGTTGAGAATATTTCTCTTAGATAAGGTCACTAATCAAGATCAAAAAAGATACGAAATACATTGTTTTTCTTTTTAACAAGTCGATGTGGTTCATTAAGAGGATTGCTGATTCAATCAGAACAAGGGTTGGTGCTTAGGTTTTGAGCCCCTTGGATCAATGGCTTGTGGAGCTTAGGATGATGATCATCCTCCTGGGTTAATGTGTATTGTAGGCATACCTGGATCCAAACGAAGTTTGATCTAATGAAAAAGTAGACCACAGAATGGTTTCACTCTAGATTAATTCTAACCACCAACTGTCACTTCCCCCTCCAACCCGCGGACACGTGGAGGGCCAGAGAGAACTTTACTATTGAACTATGAGTATAACGGTCACAATTTATGCTTCATACTATAAAGTCTTCGATGATAGCCTCTTTCAATGGACGATTATACTGTTTGACATGATCTTAGCAGCATCCAAGACCTTCTAGAAATCAACTTCAAGATTTTTTCGACCGTGTCCGATTTACCTATCATCAAAAGGCCCTAAATTACAATTTTCATCGAACGACATCTTATGCATTAATAGATGGATACAATTCTTTTTTTTATTTGCTTGATTGTTAATGTTTTATAAAAATTTATTCCTCACATATCGAGATCAGTACTCTCATCTTAAATCAAAGATTCTTAATATTTTTAGAATATCCATCTGTTTGACTATTAAATAATCACTTGAGGCTCGAATAATTATACTTTGTAAAACATGGAATGTCGTTGAGGTATACTTCAAATGACATCTAAACAGGATTTGACTGCCTATTGGCACCAATCCGTTATCTACATACCGGTATGGTTCGCCATTAAAGGATATAACTACAGAAGATGCAATCCCGAAGTACTCCTTCCGATGCAATGACCTGTAGAACTCCTCTTTTTTTAAACAATAGTAAGTATTTTCAATAAAGTTCAAAAAATTTGATAAAAATAGTTAATAAACAATTAGAGATATTTTGTTGCAAACGAAAAGTCCACAATCATTGATGCTCATTTTATGTCGGCTCACATGCCTAAGTCATCCAAGCTTTTTTGTGACCGGAACGCATACGGCATGTCCGCACGGCAGATCACCCATCCGTATCTTGCTTGCAATTTCGGTATACCTTCATGCCATGATACATAATCGCTAATCGCTAGATCATATTTAACAAGTTTTATACTCCTTACTTCAAAGTTCCATCCAAAATGTACTTAATCAGTACGAAAGGCCTTTGTACTCATAAAGTATGTGTAAGCTTACTATTCTCTGTCTCTCCCATCTCTCTCTCTCTCTAATTAACTTCTAAAGTACGTAAATAGTGCATGGCATAGGACTTTTGGGCTCTTCGCCCATGCTAGCCAACAACCATCATTAAAAAAAAAAAAAGCCGTTCGAAACCTTTTACTTTTAGGATTTGATCGGTGACTTCACTTGCTTGCTTTATCTTTTAAGAGTATATGGCTGCTTAGGCTTAGGAGTTTATTCAGATGCACGACTCGCCTGCTTTCTTCTAACCAATCTTTCTTGATCAAGGATCATGACCGATCAGTGCTACACAACCAAAGTCTAAGTCCGTCTGTCATTGCCCAGAATGACCTTGCGTTATAGACCGTCATCATGAAAAGAAAGTCTTTTCCTTCTTTTGATCGGGAGGGGCGTGCGTATATATAATAGTTTTAGTGTAGTGCTTCTTACAGTTCATCGCTGGGTGACTGATCCTATGCTTCTTACTGGTCTGGTGTGTCCATTTGGACAATCATATCGACTAGTGACCTGCCGGTTCATGAGCTAACGTTTTCGTTAGTGTTTTGCGGGTTCCATTCTCTTGCCTATTCGTTGTACTTTGACTCTTTTGATCTTAAATCTACTGTCACAATTGGGAGTGCCTCTTTTCATTTTGATAAGGCTAACTCTTAGAATTTCATTTTCTTTCAATCTTTAACTAATGAAATACGGTATTGTATATAACAATAACTAACTCGATTATATAGTATATGTAATATATAGTAATAGTTTGAGTCGGCTGTTAGGAGTATGTTTCACAGGGGTTTATTCAGGATTTTCGTGAATAGCAAGATGAGCTTGTCTTGATTGAGTTGCATGATGGAATATCCGGATTAGTTGCTAGCTTGCTTTCAATGGTTTCCGCGGATCACTCTTTCCGTTGCGGGCTTAGTAGATAGATCAAAGAATCTTTCCGTTCACAAGTCAGGGCGAGTGGAACTCTTTCATATTGATCGGAGGAAAGAGAAGTTGTCAGTGGTTCCGAGTTGGAAGCGAAAAGTCTAATCTGGCAATACCTTCAGTTGACTTTCTCGATCCAGTTAACAGAGAACAAGACTATAAAAAAAAGATGCTGTATAAGCAACTGGCCCTATACAAATAGTAAGAGGCCGACGACGACACCTTACCATGGAAGAAGCTGGCTTTAGAAGCAGAGGAAAACAGAGCCTGAAGGTCTGATTGCGCTGTGGATTCTCCTTGACTCGATACCTTGTCTCGGCCTTTGGTCATGCTGTTCCGCTGGACACTCTGCAAAATAGGTCTGCTTCGTCAGCCAGCTACCAAGTCAATAAGAAGAAGATTTGCTACTTTCCCGAAAGGTTTGGAAGACGAGCAATACCTTGACTGCTCACATTAAAGAATAAGGAATTCTCTTTCCCAAGCCTACTGCTAGTATGGAGTACAGAGAAGGAAAGGAGTCATACTACAATTTGAGTATAAGGATGACGGGCTTTTATCTAAAACTTCAAGTTATTGGTTGACTTATCTCTTTAAGAACTTTCTTTAAAACAGTATTGTCTTCCGGGTTAGAGGGATTTACTTTTTTCTACGGGGGGATGACCTGTAGCTTCCATTGCCGGAAAAGATCTGTGCTAAACTAGAGACGAGAGTAGCTGCCCCGGACACTGAAAATAAAAATACGGGACACGCTAAGCCATTAAGAGCTAACGCCCAAACTCCTGCTGTAGATCAGATTTCAGTTGCAATCTCAGTTCAAAACTCAAGATATGTCTCTGATGTCTTTCTTTCGATGAAACTCTTTTTTTCCCTCGTATAACATAACATTGAGTAAGAATTGACAGAGGGAAAACCAAGACAGATACAGGCGGTCCGCATTCTCATCCCTAATTCTCATTTTCCGGAATTCATTTGCCCTTTTTCTCTCGATCGTTGCTGTCGCTTGATACACATGCCTCCTGCTTTTCTCAATGTCTTGTGCAGGTAGGAGAGAATTCATTTCATGGGTGAAACGAATGTTATCCGAGATTAGTCTCCCCGGGACAAAGGCACTTTTGTGGGGAAGGAAAGTCCCGTGACGAACTACAATCAAAGCATGGGAAGGAAAGAGTATGAGCCGAGCCGCCCTTCTTTCTCTATTTGGGGCAATCACTAGTCAGTTGCAGTGTTCGCTACCACCAACCATTAAGCCATTTCACTGTCGCTGTAGCACGAAAGAGGGCAAGCTATGGTCAGAAAGAATAGCTTAGTAGACGATTTGGGCAATCGATGGCATGACCTAGAAACAAACAATTATCCCATTGAAGCGAGAAGCCCCACATTGAATCAAGAGCAGAACCGTACTTACCATACCACATTCCAAGAGATCATCAAGGAGTGGAAGAGAAGAGACACACACGGACACTACAACTCGTTCGGTCTTTCATCCTCATCTTCACTCTTAGCTTAGCATTCTCCCCTTCCAGGAACAACCGCTTTCGCTCTAGCCCCTTCTCGCGATAGGTAGTCCCGCCGTCAAGCTAAGTCGTCCACTTCTAGCTATCGAAATGGAAATAACCTTATCGTCTTTTTCAATCTTTCTGATAAGCTTATTTCCAATCTACAAGTGAAATTGATATGCCACTTTGATATTGCCTGAAAAGGATCTCTTTTTATTTTTTGAAGTTCGGGATCGGGAAGGTCCCGAAAATTCTTTAGTAAAGAAAGAATACAGAGGGGGGGGAGAGTAGAGTAAGGTAGAGAGAGACAACGCCCAGACCCTAAAAAGTAACAGACATGGCAAAAAACGACAAAACTAAAAGACCCCGACGTATTCCAACGCAGTTCAGCGACAGGGCGGGGAATCTCGAAGCTAGCGCCCATGCAGCTCATGCAACGTAGAGAAAAGCGTGCACCTCCAAGCTCGAGCAGCTCTTATCCAAGAACTAATTTCTCGGCGAAGAACGTCCGCACCGTGTTGCGCATCTTCAACACCTCTGTACATCTGACCGAAAACTCGTAGTAGGAATCAACGTCCAAACCGACTTCTGCACATTTGAGTACTACCCGGAGACCATCATTCCAGAAGGGAAACAAAAACCAGCCAGTCGAAGTGGCTAGCTCGCAAGTTCCTCCAAGTTAGAAGAGAAGAAGTTCGCCGGGAAGATAATACCGCACTCTTTTCCGATGCGTTGATTATCTTCCAAGGAAAGCCCAGTCGAGATCGACAGAGAAGCGGCCTCCTTATAGTCCATAGCCTTGGGAGGAAGAGGGCAGTCATACTTGCCTGGCACAGGGGAGGGCGGAGAAGGAGAGTGAAGGGGAAGAGAGAGTGGAAGCGAAGGAGGGCGGTGGGATTCTGAAGAAAGACGGGAAGAGGTTGGCTTGCCCACTCCCCGCTCAGACTTCAAAGTCAGTGAAACCAATAGCATATGCTTTTTTACCTTATGTCAAAGCTGGTGAAACTCTACTGAGTTTGCCGGAAGACAGGCTCCCTGAGCGGATAGACACGAGGGCAGGGCTGCCTTTAATGCTTCTCCTTTCTTCGTTATGGTAGCTAATTGGTCACGAAAGCGGGACTGACTAGACTGAGAAATTTCTTGTTAAAGGACAAAGTGTCCAGAACAGACTGCCCGATAAACTTTCACTATTAGTTTGTAGGAGGATCCGCCCCATACACTCCTTTCCGAAGCGTCTATTTGACCTTGAAAAAAGCTGGTTCGAGTCAAGCTAGTTGAACCTTTCTTTCAATATCCTTTGC
Source organism: Ananas comosus (assembly GCF_001540865.1). Lineage (NCBI taxonomy): Eukaryota > Viridiplantae > Streptophyta > Magnoliopsida > Poales > Bromeliaceae > Ananas > Ananas comosus. The sequence continues at coordinate 5,019,065 of NC_033642.1, read as the reverse complement.
TGCAGTATCCTCTTACGTCTTTGCACGGCTTTCGACCGGGAAGAGGTTTCCTCGTTGCATCTTTCCACACAGCATTGGTTCCGTCCTTTACCTTTTTCTCGCCCGTCGGGATAAGCCTTCGTCAAGGTTCGTATTAGATCTTTATCTATCGTATTTTTGCCCCAACAAAAAGCCCAGAGCAAGGGCTGGTGGAGAGAGAAGAGAATGCATTTCCGGAATCTCAATGTTGCCCCACCTGCCAGACGAGAATCCAATGCCAATCGCTGATCTGTTAGTGGACAGAGCAGCTGGGCAAAAAATTCTGTCATTCATGGACGTTGGGGTATAACCATATTTTCATCTCCAAAGAGGACGAGGCAAAAACAGCGTTCCGTTGTCCGGGTGCTGTTGGACAAACAAACGGACTATTCTGCTGGCAGGTGATGCCCTTCGGTCTGAATAAGGCTAGAGTTACCTACCAGCGAGCAATGAACCTCATCTTCCATTACTTTATTGTAAACATCGTAGAGGTGGTGTATATTTACGATGTAGTTGTTCAGTCTTTCCCTGTAGAGGGTCATCTGTCTGATCTCAAGACAGTGTTTGAGCGCGAGAACACGGCTTGAAGATGAACCCGTCAAAATATTTTTCGTAACAGCAGGAAACTTCCTTAAGTTCTTAGTGCACAACTGAGGGGTTGAAATTGACAAGAAGAAATCCAGGGCAATCAAGGCCCTCAAGAAGCAAAAAGGAGTTGCGGCGCTTGATCGGACAGATCAATTTCCCCAGCTCCAACTTTTCAGGGAAAATCCAGTACCCTACTGCTCAAGACAACAGAGGATGAAGAGTTTTTTTAGACCGCCCCAGTCTTGCAACGAATTAAGAATGACCTCTCTGAGGCACCAGTTCTAATACCTCCTCGGCCCGGAGAACCGCTACGGCTATACATATCATCAGCCTTAAACGAGTCGTTGGGAGCATTCTGATCGCAGAAGAACAGAGATGGTAATGAACAAGCAAGATCTTATTTGAGCAGGGTCCTGCAAGGACCGGAGAAAAACTATTCCCCGGTCGAAAAGATGTGCCTATGTCTGTACTTTGCTGCGGTCAAAGTCACTCGTCTTTGCCAAGGCAGACGTTCATCATCGCTCGCACAACACAAGTCAAGCTTAGCCGCCTTCCTCTAGCAGCATGCGAGCTTCATTAAGGGAGTTTTTTTGTAATAACAACAATATAGAGATGCTTTCGCTTGGGTTGGTCTTAGTTAAGTAATCAGTCTTTCTCTCTGGGTTATGACCTGTCCTCGATCACTCCTTTCCGACTCCTATCTATTTCACATTCTAACAATTTCTACACCAAGCCCTTTCAGTTCGTTTATCTCTTCCCACCTCCGAAACAATCATCAAGTCATGAAATGTTAACTTATTCCCTTCTTTCCCTCTCTTTATTGTTTGTTGACCAGCAAAACTCACTCGCGGGGACGGGAGCTGGGTTGGCTCCGTACCGGCTGAGGGCAGACGCACTCGACTGATAGGGATAGGGACAGCTCAATCCGAGCTAATCTATCCGAGGCCATCAATGTATCTCTTGTCTCGGATTCAGTCTGATTCCCGGCTCCTAGGCTTTCCACCCGCTTGAGAGATGCGATGAGCCAAGCGCGTGCAGTTGGGGCAGGTGGGGCAGTTCCTATCTGCCTTCCGTGTCTATAACCGGCTACGTCAATCTTCCTACTCTCTTCCTTTGGACCGACTACTGACTGAGCAAGGGATGAGATCGTTCTTGACTCGCTTTCTTCGGTTCGATAGCCACCACTAGTCGCAGTTGTGGGGCATGGGATTGACCCATTGATGGGAACAACATCCCAGTGAGGGATATCATTTTCATGTGGGGGGATCAAAAACAACAATGCAAGGAAATAGTTTGCCACTAGGATCCTCAGAAATGCCTTCCCGGAATTTGATGGAGCGCAAATAGAAGTTTCTTTTCATAAGGCTTGGTCAACCGTCTGTGAGAAAGAATGAAATTGGAAAAGAGAATAATAGGAACATACTCTCCCTCATTGAATTTGCTATAATTCCTTTCCAAAATGAGGATGGGAAAATCAATGAGAACCAAAATGAGGGCAGTGAGGGGGAAAAGGTATAAGAACAAAAAGAGGAATGTTATAAATTTCTTCAAAGAAATATGGAGGCCCTTTCATTTTGGAAAAAACATTCCAGACAAAAAAGATGATGATGAGAATGTGAAGGGGAATATGAATAATTATGCTACGTGGCCGCTACAAATCAAAATTGAGGGAGGGACACAAATACTGCTATGGAATGGCTGTCAAACAAAGTAGTACCAAATAGGAATCAGGAAAATAAGGAAAACAAAGCCGTACTCAAATTGGTAGGGTAGTAAGTAGTAATGGTGCATGGGGAGACGAATTCATTGAAACGTGGGATTCAAGGGACTAGAGAAAAGGGGAGAACTTGGGGAAGCTTAAGCGGTATCAAGGAATTCCATTTTGTAATTGCTTTAGACGTGGGAATATATTGTGAAGTTTTTTAGGCATGGAATAAGTCAAAATTGGACCAAAAATCCGAGACTTGATTACCAATTCTCCGATCCAAATTGGCCTCTTTCAAAAGTTTGAAGATGGGTAAAAAAAAAATACGAGTTTACAGCCCGTCCCTATGTTCCACTCGGGCACCCACCAGGAGAGAGCCTCAATTCACTTTCTCTATCACTTAGTGCAGGAAATGGAATCCCTCCGGACTAGACGATCAAGATCAGGGCTCCCACTCTCATTCCAATGTCTCAAAGGGTCTTGGTCAAGTCATTGACAACTTTGTGATGATCGATAGATAGGTTTCAGTCAAGGCACAACCAGAGACTGTCAACGAATCAGTCAGCAGAAATGGTATAGCACACTCACCCAGTGTGAACTGGGGAGTCAGGGTTAAGAAAAAGCCAGTCTATTGTCCGCCCAATCTCCCCCTCCCCCACACTGGAAATCAAGGACAAGTGCTAGTAGGAATTACGGGACAAGAAAAAAGCCATAGATCATACGCTAGCTATGCGAAGTTTAGACAGTGTGCCCAAAACGAGAAAAAGCCAAGCAGGATAAAGTTTACAGACAAAGATAAAGAACTGGATCAAATTCTACTTACTCCCTTAGGCTGCTTTGGCTTAGGTGGAAAAGATATTGGATAAAGGTCAGACACAAGAAAGGGCTTTCGCCGATCAGTAGGACAACCTGATTGAAAAAGAAAGTCTGCAAAGAGGCTTCGGTAAGCAGCAGCCCCACCAAGTGGTCAATGCAGTCAAAGCATCGGCTCTGAGGCCAAAGGATTCCTCTTTGGTTTTGAGCTGTAAGCAGCCCTCACAGTCCAGTGGTAACCCGAGAGGTCAGTCAGGTCAGGAAATACAGCCCGATCAAGTGAGGCCGGAAAGACAAGCGCAAATAGAGGAAATCGAAAAGGTAAGACTGGACTTGCTAATCTCCCAGTATTTAGGCATTCATTGACTCAAATCAAAGAGTTCTTTGCCTGCTCAGCCGCAACTCCTTTCAGGGTTCGATATCCTTGCTTTGCCAGTTCGTTGACATGCATCACTGGAACGCACGAATTCTTTGACATCCGCCTAAAAGAACGTCGGCACCATAGACCTGCCAAACAATGATTCCTTGCAGTAGCATCCGCGCTGACATGTCCACCCTACTTGATGCACCAACATACATCCAATGACATAACATCATTCGAATACATCGTCGTCAAACTTGATCTGCACCCATCAACTACAGGACTTCGTTCATTAGCTGATATGGACTTCCGAACCAGATCTATCTTTTCGCTGATGTGATGAATAGGCCAATCGAATCGGGATCGGAGGGGCCAGTGCTTCTAGGCGTAAGGCCTTTGCGGCCAAGCCAATGAGATGGCTGCAAATTTGAATCAGAAACTGCAACTTCCCAGCTTTGAAGAGATGATGCAGGCCCGAGTCCCTTTATCATTCCATTATGCAGACGGCTGGGGTATGGATGCGTATCACATCTGTTGCCATCTTCAAGACAGACATCATTATGATTTATCCAAGCTTGTTGATCGTGCCGAAACAATCAATGATGTTGTTTATGTCATTCAGTCTGCTGCTATTAGGGATAAGGTGAATCCCTTAGAGTATCCGCCGGTCCCCATCAGTTATAAAGGACAAAATTTTGAGTGCTCTTCATTCTTCTTGATGTACAACTTCTATCTTTGTAGCTTATCTCTGATTCCTTGTCATGAAGGCTGACAGACTCATTTCGTCGTGCAGTGACAGATGAAACATATGAGAAACTGCTCGATCTGGTGAAAGCCATTTCTATATCTCAGGAAGTGTTTGACGAGGATGCGCCCCAGAAGCGGGCTAGAAAGGATCATCCGCCAGTTGTGAGCGGAGTTCAAACTGTAGCCAAGGCGGCTCGAGACAAAAAGGCCAAACTGGAAGCAGAAACCGCATCAGTGCCTCAGACACCATTACCGCCAATCTCCGAGTTCTCATTTAAGGAAACTCGGGTCCAGGAAGAAGAAGGGGAAGTCACCCCTTCTGAACCAGGTATTGAGATTTCCTTGATTTTGCCTTTTTCTACCATTACCATTAGGTAGTTATTACTTGTTATTTTACTCATATTCTTCTTTCTTCTGTAGAAGCTTTTGCCACACCGATCCCAGAGACAGAGACAGCTCGGGATCATCAAGATCACTTTTCAGTCATTCCCACTACAGAGGAAGGGGTATCAGCTCATTCCACCCCCAGTGAAGAACACATCCCCCGGAGGAAACAAATTGCAATAAGAAAGTAGAAGACCGTTAGATTCTCCTCTCCTCCGGCGGGTACATTCTCTACCTTCACGACGAATCGTTATTGGTCTATCTCTTCAAGAAGTCATTGGAGGGAGAAGCTCTGAGGTGGTTCACCACCCTCAATGTAGAAGACCTCCGATCGTTTCCAATAGTGTGCCAGAAATTTCTAGCTCACTTTAGCCATAGGAGGCTCTACGTCCCCACCATAGTCGACCTCATGGCCGAAAAGATGAAACCTAGTGAGGACTTCATAGAATATGCCCTTAGGTGGAGAGCCATGGCCGCAAGGTCCGATGTCCGACTCACCGAGGCCCAAGAGATCCAGATCCTAATCAACAACGCCACAGGCCCTATTAGGAGAGAATTAGCCATTAGTGATTGCCATTCCATAGACCACTTATACACTAAGGCTGTGAACCTTCAGAGAATACACAAAGAGACTGAATCCAGAACAAAATACTCCAAGAAGACCACCCAGCCGGCTCACTACTGAGGGAGTCACGGTCTCTGAACAAGTGAATGTGGTCTCTCAGGCTAACCAACCCATTCCAACCTGTCGTATGCCTTTGCCATGTCCAGTTGGATGATGACATTACCCCCACGAACTCTTCTTGAGAGGTCATGAAACATTTCCTGCGCTAGTCCTACATTCTCAATGATGCTTCGACCTTTGAAAAAGGGGAGAGATGATCTGAGGAAGAAGAGTGCCCAACCTGTCAGAGAAGATGCGAGCTAGAATCTTTTATATTCAGTTGCAAAGACTGATCTTACGGAAGTAAGATAGTGTGTGTGGCTGCTCCTTCTTAGGTATCATAAAAAAAAGAAGAAGTATAAGATCATGGAAGGGTGCTGCCAGCAAAAAAGTAAAGTATAGCTGCAAGAATCTCTTCTCCTACGATGGACCAGCATGTGGTAAAGAAGAAACCTGGAAAGCCATATAGTCCAGGAGCACTATCACTGGACATAGAGAACACTTTAGAACGGATTTCCTCCTCAGAGGGTGGGCTCATCAATCAATCATTATGCTCCGAAGTTTTGGATTGTGGAATCAAAGAGAAGAGCTCCTCATTGAGGGTAAAACCCTCAGATTGGAATAGAGACTCTTAATAGATAATAGGAAATAGCATATTGGTGGATATCCTTCAAAGAGGTACGAAGAAGACCATCATCATTAGTAATTGACTTGACTTTATGGAAAGACGTTTCCTATTCTTTTGAGCCACTGCATGGAAAAACTGAGTATTGCGATCCCCTTCCTTGAGCCACTTCACACCAGATTGTTGCCGCCAAAATCTTTCCTCCTTGAATCAGACTTCCCCCAGCTTCTCTTTAGCCCGCTCAAGTAAGGACAGATTCTCCTCCGTTGGAGATGCTGTCTAAAGCTGCTCTAGATGAACCACCTCTTTTTCTGCTAGAGAAAGATTGGAGTGCACATTGCCAAAGGTGTTGTCATTCCAAGTCTTGAGAGTCATTTTCAGCCTTATGAGTTGAAAAGCCAAACGAGCAAGAGGAGGAGCACGCAAAGGCACACCCCAACTAGAGGCCACTAATGGAAGAAAAGATGGGTGCCTCACCCACATGTGCTGAAAACGAAATTATCTTTTGTTTTAGCTTTTTTTAAAAAAGCTAAAACGAAAAGGCTTCGGGCCTGCAAAAGCAGCATCATAGAAAGATAGGAGAGTGATCAGAATATTGTTTTGCCAGATGAACTACTAAAGTAGATGGAAAGGACTTTTTATGCGCTAGAGTACGGGCACTATGGGGCTTTCTTTCTGAAGAGATGGGCGTTCTCGTCTTTTTTTTAGGAATAGGCATACCATTCTATTCAATAGAGTAAGCAAAGGGCAAGGCCTACCATTACGTTTCAAGGTACCGATCTGACTCTTCGATAAGAACGAGAGTCCAGAAAGAAGGCAGAGTGAACTCAGACGAGAGAAAGTGCAAGTGAGGGAATCCACTCTGCTAGGTCGAAGCAAAGAAGGAAGGTAAAGGGAAAGAGATACGAAGTAGTTCCAATCCCATAGGGAAATTACTTACTTATTACTGAGTCTGCTCTCAAGCTCTTTCCTCACTCTCGGTATTCTGTCAAGTCAAGTAAAGGTAGCGAACGAACTTACCGGACCAGATTCCATTCTTGATTAGGAAATAGCAGGCAAAAGGCGAGAAAGACCGAGAGACAGGCCAAGGGTAAAATGGATTTGAGAGTGAAAGAACCGAAAGGAGCATTCGACTTCATCAGTGCGGCTAAGCTCTGAACAAGAATCAGTATACGCGCGAGAAGAAATAGAGTGAGTTGAATTAGGGACATCCCACATCCAATTGGATGTGTTAAGAATAAGAATCTTGTTTGGTTGCATTTTCATGAGTCAGCGATGCCATTTTCGGCACAAGCGCAATAGCCATGGCCATGGGGTCAATGCCCCGACCGGACGAAAGGGAATTGATTTAGCTATTGAGTATTGAGCTCAGCTCAGGGCGATTCAGAAGAAAAAGAAAAAAGGCTCATACTTCCTTACTTCCCCTTGGGAGGTTGAGAAGCAGAAGCTTTGATTCCATTCCTCAGAATGACTCTTCGATTTTGACGATGTAAGATAAATGAAAATGAACCATATGCCATAAGGAGTGAAAGAGAGATCGAGTCGTAGATCCCCGGAACGGAAGAGGAGTAGCTCTTTTCAAACTTCAACAACTGAGCTGAGGCAAGATAGCTATCAGTTCAACTAGAGATGCCATTGAAAGTAAAGAGTATAATATATACAAAAAAAAATATCATCACATCGGCAAGGAAATAGAATCCAATATGGAACTAAAAAAAATGAGCTCGTTTCCAGCACTTCTTGAAGAAGCTTTCATTTTTCTTGTTTAACTTATTTATAGCCTTGGGCTAGCGAAGTCACTTCCTGATTCAATTCTTTTTTATGGCAGGTGAAAGATCAGCGAAGAGGGGAGAGTCACTCGTTCGCGGTAGGCCAGATAGCTATCAGTTCAATCAATTCCTCATTGAATTCACGCTCTTGTCGGTCGGAAGGCTAGGCTATAAGGAATAGATACCAGATCCGGCACAAGCGAAGCAAAAGCAATAGGGACTGGCATCTTATCGTGACTATTTACTACGCCCTCTACTCTAAGGAAGAAAATCAGTCTGAACGATGAACAAGTCATATTTTCTTTAAGGGTAAAGGTAAAGATGGCCTTCTTCTTCACATTTCTCTTCTGAATCCGCCTCTCGCCTTTCAGAGGTTTGGAACTCTTCTTTTGAGCAGCATTTCTGGATATTAGAGCCATCCTCATAGGGCTTGCCACCTTCCTTGATTGAACCTTTCCTGGATCAACAGAAAGGGAGATCACAAGAAAGAATGAAGAGAGAACAGGCCCTTAAGATATAGGGGGCGCCTAGCTGATCTATGACCACCGTTGCGCTAACGCGCAGCCGTTTTCTTGCTGGCCAAGCGAAAACTTGTTTCAAGCGGACCCCTTGAATGAAGGACCAATCAAATAAGTGGCAGACCGGACGAAAGGAAAGTACAAGAATATTTATAACTCTCCGGTGTCCCTCTTGGAGCCACGTCTAACAACATTGGATCCGCACGAATATCCCAAGACGCGTAGGCCTTTCATCCTACAAATTCGATCCCTCCCAACCATCCCTTTCTTAAGAGTATCAATCCTAGTGGTTGTCCTATTCTAGATCGAAATCAAGAAAGAGTTCCGCAACGAGCAGGCATATGATTCAAGTCGACCTCTGTCTCTGTCCATCAACCTACTATGCATAGCATATTATTAGCATATTAAGAGCTCTTCAGCGAGTTTGAACTAAAAAAGGAAAAGGAAAGGAGAATCTGATAAGAGTGAAGAGTCGGGTTCTTTTCCATCCCCGATGTCAATTGATTAGGTTCCACTACTGGGATTCCTCTCCACTCCTAGCTCCCGAAGTACATAATGGAAAGACAAAACATATCCTACTGCTTCAAACTGCTCCTTCTTCGGTGGCTGCTGCTGCTTCGGATCTGGAATCGGTCCCCTGACTTTATAGGGCTAAGACGTGAATATGGATGTGGCTTCTAGCTCAGCAACGACTCTGGCTTCGGATGTTAGAACCTGCGATGGACACTTCGACAGTGCAATTTTTCTTGCCAAGATGCTATGGCGGGCGTACTAGGAGTTAGGAGTTCACAATATTAAGAATCGTTGGGCAAGTGGGGTTGCCGACAAACGAATTGAAAAAGGATCTTGATCTGGCTTCTCCTCGGATGTGCATGGACCTTGAGATGCTAGCCGCAGGTCAAGATGGGGCTCCCGGTATGTGGTATTCATTCGAGAGTTGGAAACGCTGGCCCAAGCAGCGAATGACCTTGGATGCAATAGTGTTGAACATCTTTTAGCTAAGCAAAGAGTTTTGAATCGTCCAACGAGAAATGAAAACTAAAATCACATAGAAAGAAAAGAATACAATAGTTGGGGCATCCCTTTCTGGGGACGAAAGCGCACTTGATGTTTCTTGAGTCTCAGTCGAAGTCCTTCTCCCTATTACCTGCCGGGTAGGCAAAAACCATTAGAATCGGTAGGTTCACATGAACAAGCAGTATAGGAATTCCTAACAGAAGAAGAAGCATTATCGAGTGCAGTCCAGCGCTTCGGCTTAGGGGTAAGATCCCCAGAAGAGGAGGGTGAGACAAATCCGGTCTTTGTCTTTGCAAGGGAATAAGCGGTCTTATATGGATGCCCAGAATTGGATTGATGCCCTAAGATAAGGCACAGCCAAAGCACAACAGACTCCTTCCTCTATCCATTCCGATTGAATGGACATATTAAGATATAGGAATAAGAGCCGAGCATAGGGGAATGCCAACCGCTAATAGATGTCCCTAAGACTTCTGCAGGCCAACGAGGAATAGAAGAAGCTGTTGTCGCCTTAAGAGTTCTTTATAGTAAAGCACCAGTCCTTAGGCCGCATGCTTGATTGCCTTTCCTGATTACCTGATTGTTTTCCAGCTTTCCCGCTTCGCTAAAGTATTTTAGAACTAGAATGCCACTAATCCAATGCCGCTAATCCAATAGTTTAGATATCCATGCACAGAGAAGCTGCTAGTCTTTTCGACTATGCCTTCCTTTCTTACTTTCCTTCTTACAGGGCACGAACGGGAGCCTTTCTTTCCTAAGCTTGAATGTGGCGAGGAAGGAATATGCCTTAAAGTCTTTCTTCTTTTAATGCCCACAGATCTGCTGGAGGAAGGAAGCCAGGGAGACTTAGCATCTGATTATCATCGCCATATAAAAATTATTTATGGGAGGTGTGCATGAAGAGGAATTCCATGTAGGCAGCTTATAGCCTTCTATCCTTGTTTTGTTGCACTCATTCACTCCGCAATTCCCTAAAGGGGAAGAGAGAGTAAAAAGGCAGAAGAAGGGCTTGTGCACTCATAGGTGTCAAAATCTGCTGCACATGAATGCACAGAGAAGGCCCTCATTAAAGCAGTGAATCGTCGGGGGGAAGCGAAGGAGATTCTTTTTTCCAGAAGGAATTGAAATGCAATTTTTTGCACTTCCTTAGAAAAGGGAGATAAACGGATAGTATACGAGTTATCTCCTTCTCGAAGGTAGGAAAAAAGAAAGAAGAGCAATATTCATGAAGAAAGCCCATTGGAGTAATCCTACAAAGGATATAGGGAAAGAAAAGTCTCTCTTATCTAGAACGAACCTATACCCTACCAGGTAAAGAATGAGCCCTACAAGAGACAGCAATAAATTCACCGGATAACCCACCGGGGACTATTATCCATTATCTTATCCTTACAGGATAAAGAAAATTCTGGAGCTGGCTTGATCATATGATTTGAAGGCGCACAAAGCAGTTAAACCTTCAAAAGAGTGAAGAGATGGTTACACCTTTAGATATCAGAAATATTCGCAAGAAATATTTTCTACTGGAAAGGGCACTAGGCAGTCACTGAAGAATTTTTCGAAGAAAAAATTGACACTTCTGTAAAAGAGGCTAGCTTTCTATTGCGCCTGGACCGCCATCTAAAAAAACTCAAACTCAAAGCGATCGGAAGTCAGAACCAATGGAACTGGATAATATGGCACTCCTTAGGCCTGCTTATGGATCGGCAAGCACCACTTACACTTAGTAAACTACTGGATTCAATCCACTTGCTCATTGCCTTGAGAAATCAAACTGCTCAATAACTGGCCCGAAGAAAAAAAAGAAGGTTAGAGTAGTTCTCTAGAAGCCCATTCTAGTAATCCTGCAAAGAACGCATATTACAGTAGTCCTCGAAAGCCATACTCCGCCCTTTTTCCTGACTTACTTCTTTTCTTGGGAAATGATACTTCCCGCCTTGATCACTCTCTTACACTAGTGAAATTCTTTTTTGGACAGTCTCTCCTGACTCAGTGACGACCTGCGTAGGTAGGGAGGGCACTGATGTAACTGCTTATATCAGGGAAGGAAGGAAAATAACTTTGTAAGCGCAATACACTGGGGGACTTCTACTCTCTATAAATATGACCCCCGGGGACAGGTACTGGCTCGCTGGAACTCGCAATGGAACTAGATTCCTCCCTCCTCACTGGCAGGGCAACAGAAAGATAACCAAGAGAGTACCCCCCTCTAATGTAAATAGAGGGCATAGCACTAAGCTTTCTTCTACGGGGTTATATAAACTACTGATACTCAGGCTTTATCACTGGATCATGGATTTACCTTGCCTGAAAGCTTTCCAAAGAAGAAAGAAGTAAAGATACTGGCTTGACTTTTTAGCTTTCACTGCGGATAGACTTTTTTTTTTTTATTAGGATTGCTATTTGAGGGCGGGGAATAATGAACATATTCTTAATAGCTCTTTCCCTTACTTTCTGCCTATCCCCCTAGTTCTAAGGAATTTTTCTAAGCTAGCTTTCTAACTATCTTCCTTTTGAAGGACTGCTTTAAAACTTGCCTTTACTTCCGCTTTCGAACCATTTGGAGTTATCGCTGGGAGTGAAATTCCGTTCTCTTACATTTCGACCAGTACCAGTTCGGATCGATCTACTTTAAGTGTTAATTTGGATTTTTCATCTAGTCCAATTTTATCTGCCATCGAAGTGAGCTCTCCAGACCTGCCATCAGGGGGGGAAAGGGGCTAATCTTCTTTCTTTGGGGTTTAGTTTAAGTTGGAGTGGAAATTGCAGTAGGTTCTCCATTACCTCTTGAAGGCAGTTCCCTTGGTTCTCCCTGGGAGGGCTGTTACATTACGCTCAATTCTTTATGCCTTCGATCCGAGCCTGTTGGAGTTTTTAAGCCAGCCGGGGTCAGGGTAAGACCTGAAGTAAGCCTCTTTTGTAATCGCTGGAGTAAGCTTCTTGTAGAATATATTTTCTTTCCATATATGTAGGACTACTCTAATATCATAGGGAGTGCAAATCCAGTGGGAAAAATATTAGATGCAGTTCTCCAGTTACTTTTTTTTTGGGGATCCATGAGAGTTAGAGTCAGGTCCCTTTCATGCGGTTTTCTTGGTTCTCCCGTCCCTTCCAAAGGCATTCCAGGCAGTGTAAGGTCAGTCATGAGCCCTAAACGACGCGCTATCACAATGCCTTATCTTATTTCATCCCTTGCAGGCAAGTACAGCATTTTACATCACAGTTTAACGCCCGGGGGAGTATTTCTATTATTAACTCCTATTCCCTTATAGTCCCACCTTCCACGAGCCTAGTGGATTTCCCAGACTGTATCGAGCGAGCCAGTGCCATTAGGAGTTATCTTTCTCCAGTGTGAGATCTAGTTCCAGGCTATCTATATCTAGTGTAATTCTTACTCGCTTCAAGTCCTATCCTAATCTAAGCCCTTTACTTATATATAAATATTTAAGTAAATATTCTTTTTCCAGGGAAGGTACATTTCTTTCTATGGTAGGCCTAATTAGATTTATTTACCTAGGAGTTATAGTCCTACTGTAAGGCATTTTCCTTCTGGTCGCTTTGCAGCACTCTTATCATAGGCTTTGCTTTCTTTGTGCAACTATAACTATAGGGTTGCAGGACTTCTATAAAAGGGTATCTTCTTCGTATTTGAGGAAAGTGCTGTGGACATAAGGGAAACCTCTAAGTGAGTGGATTTAGAATAACTAAAGTTATTCTTTACTATTCCCTGCTACTGCCATACTTCCTGTAGCGTGTTACCTGCGTGTAAACATATCTCCTAAAGTCAGCGAGCTAGTTTTCTTGAGAAAGAGTGTGAGCAAGCGCTTAGGCATAGATTCCCATCCAGTACGAAAGTAGGTTTTAGGGCCCCTTTTTTGTTTGTTTTTTTATCCCTTCGACCTGCCAGTTGAAGTACCTCACCTCACATATTAGGCTAGCCGTTGGGAGATCCAGTCTTAAGATGAGCCCACCTAATCGCAGAAAAATGGTAAGGCCTCTTGTAAGTCGAGCTACTTCGTTCCTTGGCAGACGAGTTTGAGTTCTTATATATTAATTAATATATATATATATTAATATATATTAATTAATTATATAATAATAGTTTAATAGTTAGTATCCAATAATGAGTTCATATATTAATATATGGTTATTAGGTTATTAATGTACTAATAAGATATATACATATAAAGTAGTAGTAGTATATACTTATACTACTGGTGGGTTACAGTCCCATAAGCAAGGGAAGTTGGGCTTTAAGGCACTTCCAGCGAGTTTTCTATTCATTTCGGTTGTGAGCAGACACACACAGGTAAAGGGAAAAAAAGCAAACAAGTTATCTTTCAGGTTCTCAGATTCTAGGGCCTTGAGATAAGTAATCTTCTTTTTCTTTTGGCAAGCCAGTTCTTTTGTGAGCAAAAGCGAATAAGCAAGCTCGTTATTAAGCATTATTATATGAGTTAAATTATGAAATTATATGAGTTAAGAAAATGCGCAAGCGAGTACATTAGTCGTCTCTTTTTTGCAGTCTATTTCCAGGCCTGTAACCTACTAGGAAATTGCAAAAAAGGTACTATCCAATTGCTTTTATTCTTCCAACCATTGATGCTGTTTCAGTGGCAATTGCCAGCTATCTAGTTGAAGAAGAAGAAAAAAAGGGCATCATCATGTGCTTCTGCCTGTCTCCCAGCGGGAGAGCAAGTAGTCTCTTAGTCTATCGTGTCAGCCGTACTAATTGCCCTTTTGATTTTCAAAGTACCGCTTCTCTGGCCATTGCCATTGAAACATTCTCTCTTGTAGCAGTAGAAATAGTAGCAGTCTCAGGATCAGGATAAGCCCCTACAGCTATTGCTAGTTCCCTTAGATATAGGTCTATGCGAGCCAGTGTCCGGGAGACAACATTATATGATGAGCAAGCTAGTTAGAAAGCAAAGTTCAGATTGTTTTAAAAAGTTGGATAGTCAACTGAGCAAACAGTTTTATTTACGGAGGAAATCTATAGGTATTCCTAAATTGTTTTCCTTGTCCCTGTCCTTTCTGTCCTTCCTTCTGCCTTTGATTCTTTATTCTTTACAATTGCTGTCCTTCGCCCTTCTGCTCGTTTTGAGTGAGTTCCAGTTTAAGTTTCTTTACTTTTAACTCTCTCTTAGGCTAAGTAATCAAGTAAGTCATTATAAAGCAGGAGTTCATAGTGCCAGTCCTAGTTACATAGAGTATGAGACAGCCTTAGAATTAGCCCTTCTCCCTTCTTGGGAGTTTGCCCAGTTTCAGTGTCAATTGGAGTACCTTTTACTGTTGGAGTTGCTTTTCTTGCTCTCGAGCCTACTTCAGAGTTCTCTGAGCCCGGCCCTGTGATGTGAGCATAATAACTCTTTTCAGTTTGATTATTTTAGTATAACATAACAACTCGTTAATAATTAGCATATTAGCCTTGTACACCTATTATCTGCACTATTCTTTTACTAGCATATTACCTGAACAAGCCCAGTGTTGCAGCATATCCTATTTCCTTTCCAGCAGTCCCTGTTATTGCAATAGTAGTCCCCGAGTCTGTTACCATTGGAGGGGTTTGAGATATAGTCTCAGTTGGACTTTCTTTCGATGTGGGCAGGCAAGAAACCTTTAAGTAAGATGAATTATCTGTTGGAGTGAGAGTTGGATTCCTAAGGGCATCTCCTCCTTTTGGGATTGTATCAGTAGTCCCTGTCCTTTAATCGAGTTGCTTTCCAGCCGTTGGGATTTCCCTTGCCTTGCTTTCTTCCCTTACCTGTCCTGATTCCCCTGCAGGCCGTTTCCTTGGTTCTGCCTTCTCGGGGGGTTGAATTTCAGTCTTAAGGCTTTGCGAGCCCTTCCCCCTAGTGCCATTCCTTCTCCTTTAGAGCCAGTTCCTGTGGGAGTTCTTAAAAATCCTGATCTTGTTCCACCTCTTCTGTAAGTGGAAAGCACCTATCTAGTGAAGCAAGGGTATAGGCAATCCTTCCAGTGAGTAAGTCTATCCGTCTCTTGAACTTGAATTTCCTCTCTTTGCTTACCTTATTCTTTTTATTTATAAATAATATTATAAAGGTCGTCACTCTGTTCCTTAATTTCCTGAAAGCTATGGGGAGTCAGTGCCCTTTACAGCCTGGGTAATCGATTTCTAGTACTAGTCCTTTACCATTCCAGCCAGTAAGCCAACAGAAGTATCTCTTTCTTTCCCTTCGTAATGGTTTCATTCTGCCTTTCCTGCGAGAAAGTCCCAGTCCGACCCAGGGTCAGTTTATAGCCTTTCCAGAGAGTGCCAGTACACAAGCAAGTGAGAGATGTATTTTTACATAATTAATTATTCCATTCCCAGCTATCCAATTTCAGTTCCTGTTGGAGTCTTTTTTAATCCAGCAAGATCATAAGTAAATGAAAGCATTCCCTTTTCAGCAGGAGTTTCTCTCAAGGCAAGCAGTAAGGAATATTTTAAATGAGCAGGAGTAAACAGGGCTGGGGCTTGAATATAGCTTTTATATGTCGGGCTTGGAGTTAAACACTTGAAGTTCTCCCAATAAGAGTTCTCCCGGGTTTCCCGAGGTTACCGATCCAGATGAGCCAATAAATAAATAAATAGGGTGAGGCCAGTCATAATCTAATTCCTTCCAGCCAAGCGCCAGTTTTTGGCCTTCTCTCTGGGAGTTCTATTCCAGCCATTGCTAATCCTTTGTTTGCTTTTGAGTTTCAGTTTCTTTACCCTTTTTCAATCCATAACTATTTTGAAAGCCATCAGGCAAGTGTTCAAGCAGAGCATGAGTATCGTCATATTCTATTGCTGGGGAGCTCTCAATAAGGGAAGCTAATTTCGACAGTCAAGGCAGGCAAAGAAGCAAGCCAGGGTATCGTATCGATGAAGGCTGGTTAGGTAAAAAGCTAAGGGAAATATCCGTAAAAGAAGAAAGCGGGAGGAAATATAAATCAGTAGAAGAGGAAAGCCAGTGATAAAAGCAGTTTCACCAATCTTGTGAAAAAGCCAGTTATTTTCCAGGCTCGAAAGCCATCCATATAATTTCAGTCCTAGTTCCCATAGACCCAGTGTAGGAGATGAGTTCATAGCTAATTGTTTCTCCCCTTTATTAAGTAATAGAATATGTTTCTCCTATTTCTACCATAGAGTATTGAATAAGTTCACCTGGAATACCAGCAATAGGAAGTACTAGGCCTAGCAGTTCCACCTCTTAATAGGTATATTTGTTTTAAGTCTCAGTCCCACTACAGTATCAATAGTAGCTATTTCTTAATTTCCTTTCTTCAATAAGAACGTAAGTAAATAAGCGAGTGAACTTTCCTGGCCAGCCAATTACAGCGGGAGTGCCAGTTAAAGGCCCACTTTCATTTCGAGTTCTACTCTGGGAGCTCTTTTCCAGCCAGTTCATCATTTGCTTCTCTCTTTTCAATTGCTTCTGCCTTCGATCGAGAAAGAATGGCAGTTGCAAGCCAATGTTCGTATACATAAGGAGTGGTTTACTTTGGCTAAGGCATTTCAGTGTACACCCCAGACTAATTAATATGTTAAAGAGTTCCTCCTGTCCTTTAGGACAACCAGTTTGAAAGCGGGATAATCAATAGCCTATCTAAGATCCCTTAGTCAATAGCCCCATAGCATACTCATACTTATATTCCAGTTCTAAGTGCTTCCATGTCGTTTTGGATAGGGATACGAGTGAATAGGTTTAAAAGAAGAGAAGGACTAAGGCCCAGTATTCCTTGTAGCAGTAGTTTAATTCCCCGCAGTCCCCGATGCTTACGAGCCAGTGGGAGTTTCTTTACATGTAGTTCCATTCTCTCTTGTAGCAGTCTCAATAGGAGCAGTCCATACGAGACAATATGATCCAGCCGAGCGTTTAGCTTCTCTCGAGTTCGAGTGCCCCCTAAGCCAGTTACATTGGTTCTGCCCTCCCGTAGCTTTGAGTTGCAGTGTCAGTTGGAGTGCCATCTAGTTAAAGTGTTATGTTAGCTCCGAGTCATGAAAAGAAAAAAGGGCATATGGTAACCCCATGTAGTTCTAGTGCTTCTCCAAGCAAACCAAGAGGGTCCAGGCAAGCCAATAGTGAGATTCCAGGAGCAATAGACAACTAGGAAGCCCTCAATATCATATTTCCCCTTTATCCCAGTGCCCTTTCCAGTGGCTATACCTACGAAATAGTAACACCATTGATTGAGTATTTTTCCAGGGTAAAAGGATAGGGCTTTTTTTCCATGTTAAGCTTTTTCAAGGCAAGTCGCAAGGCATTAACAAGGGCAAGCAGGAAAGGCGGAAGGGGCTAGTTGATCACTTATAAAGTATACTATTTGTCTATTCTATTTTTATTCCCAACATGCAGAAGTACAAAACCTATTAACATAGAAATTCGAGTTGGAACCAGATGATCTTCGAGGCCGAAGGGAGCTTTACTCCACTTAGGGAGACTGGAGGTCGTAGGTTCAATCCTAACTCTTTAATAATCACAATCATGTGGCTTTACCACAAAGAAAGCAGCACTCTACGGGTTACCTTCCCGTATAGAGGCACTCTACCTATCGTAATTCCACCGCCATACATACATAGGGGGGCAATATTCTTAAATAAAGAGTGCAAAATATACCTTGTGCAGCTCTCGAAGTGATCGCCGCCCCGCACCTGGTTGCACGAGCCGAATCGGGAGCAAGAGTTGAAGCTGGCGCGGGAACAGTAGGAGCTCCAACTCGCCGAATAAGCCACCACAATATAGGAAAAAGAATAAGCAACAGGAGACGGATGTGTCTCAGGTGCGGAGACCAGTTTAGAAGGTGGACCAGCAGAGTAAGATGCAACCGGGGATGAAGCAGCAAGTGCTGTGTAGATCAGGTAGAACTGATTCTCGGATATGTTTGGTTAAGTGAGGTGGCGCAACAAGCCGAACCACATGGGTCGAGTACAAAGCAAGCAACCAAATATCCTAACTTCGGAGTCCGGAATTCAAAATAGGTTTTAGTTCGCTCCGCAGGCACGAACTAAACTAGTCGAGATGTATGTGGTGCCCTTTCATTCACATTGGTGAGGGAGAGAGGCTCAGCCAAATGCCCAACCTTAGGAAGTACACTAATCTAGAGAAGCGATGTGGGTCGGGCTGTTCGGAGACTCACAGCGAAACGTTCTCAGTTCAGTTCCCGCTTTCCTTTATTCCGCGTGGTTCGTCGTGTCCAACACGAGGATTCCAATAGGTGTGGGATTGAATCATTACTTTAGAACTTAAACAAAGACCTTCTTACCTTTAGGGCCGACTGCCCTCCTTCAGATTCAAAGTCTCTAAGTGGCGCTTCCCCTCTGCCAATAGTACCTCCTAGAGTAGTACAGACCCATAATATAGATAGGGGGTGAAAATAATTCCTTTCCTTGTGGACATGACTACTATTTTGCTGTGCTTGATTAGTCCCTCTTCTTCACACTGATTTCAATCCGATTCGTTGACTCTATTGGCATTGTACTTTAAGATGGCACAGACTGAACTATTTATGTTGCCGTTTTTTCTTGACAGATCTCGTATTATAGTAGAATTTCCTGCCCCTGACTTGTCACTGGCCTTGTCCTTGACGGTCTCCCTTCCTTGAACCGTAAGAGCTTAACGAGAGTGAGTTGTTATCAATGATGTCTTTTTACGCCCGTGCTGCAACAAGACCTGCATTCCCATGAGGTATGCTCACTGATTGAAGAGCTCGCGCTTTCTTCCCGAGGAAGACATCTTTCTCTGATCCTTTCATGCTTCCTCGTTGGTTTGCCTTTCGAAGGATTCCCTTCTGCTTCCGCAATGAGATAGTACCCTATAATCAAGGAAATCCCAATGCTTCTCTTATTCAGTAGTTCAATCCGCCTTACCCCGGATCCCACGGCGACAGCAACGGAATTCTCGAGAGGATGTACGGCGATCAAAGCTGGGGCGACCTCCGAAACAGAAACGGTCTCTCCTTCGTCCTCTTCCATCACCAATTTCGGGTTCCAAACCCTAGAGGAATCTCAACAATCAGGATCGAAGCTAGGGTTTTGATGTACTCCGGGAGGAGCCAGGGAGGAGAAGAGGTGGGCGCGGACACAAATTTTAGGGTATATGTTAAAAAACCGAGTTCGAACTTCGAACTACGAACGACTCAACCCGCT
Organism: Ananas comosus; assembly: GCF_001540865.1. Lineage (NCBI taxonomy): Eukaryota > Viridiplantae > Streptophyta > Magnoliopsida > Poales > Bromeliaceae > Ananas > Ananas comosus. The sequence goes on along the minus strand of NC_033642.1, from coordinate 4,999,724 downwards.
CTACTTGGAATGGGCCATGGCTCCAAGTGAGGCCCATGAGGCCCAGGCCCAAATTTTTTTCGTTTTCGTGGTGGGTGGTAAAACGTAGAACGTGGTTCATTGGCAAAGTTCAGCACGTGCAACTTAGCACATTTAATTGTTTCAATCAATGTCTCTATCGCTAATTTTGATGCAGTTTAATGCATATATATATATATATATATATATCAATTTCAGTTCCTGTTGGAGTCTTTTTTAATCCAGCAAGATCATAAGTAAATGAAAGCATTCCCTTTTCAGCAGGAGTTTCTCTCAAGGCAAGCAGTAAGGAATATTTTAAATGAGCAGGAGTAAACAGGGCTGGGGCTTGAATATAGCTTTTATATGTCGGGCTTGGAGTTAAACACTTGAAGTTCTCCCAATAAGAGTTCTCCCGGGTTTCCCGAGGTTACCGATCCAGATGAGCCAATAAATAAATAAATAGGGTGAGGCCAGTCATAATCTAATTCCTTCCAGCCAAGCGCCAGTTTTTGGCCTTCTCTCTGGGAGTTCTATTCCAGCCATTGCTAATCCTTTGTTTGCTTTTGAGTTTCAGTTTCTTTACCCTTTTTCAATCCATAACTATTTTGAAAGCCATCAGGCAAGTGTTCAAGCAGAGCATGAGTATCGTCATATTCTATTGCTGGGGAGCTCTCAATAAGGGAAGCTAATTTCGACAGTCAAGGCAGGCAAAGAAGCAAGCCAGGGTATCGTATCGATGAAGGCTGGTTAGGTAAAAAGCTAAGGGAAATATCCGTAAAAGAAGAAAGCGGGAGGAAATATAAATCAGTAGAAGAGGAAAGCCAGTGATAAAAGCAGTTTCACCAATCTTGTGAAAAAGCCAGTTATTTTCCAGGCTCGAAAGCCATCCATATAATTTCAGTCCTAGTTCCCATAGACCCAGTGTAGGAGATGAGTTCATAGCTAATTGTTTCTCCCCTTTATTAAGTAATAGAATATGTTTCTCCTATTTCTACCATAGAGTATTGAATAAGTTCACCTGGAATACCAGCAATAGGAAGTACTAGGCCTAGCAGTTCCACCTCTTAATAGGTATATTTGTTTTAAGTCTCAGTCCCACTACAGTATCAATAGTAGCTATTTCTTAATTTCCTTTCTTCAATAAGAACGTAAGTAAATAAGCGAGTGAACTTTCCTGGCCAGCCAATTACAGCGGGAGTGCCAGTTAAAGGCCCACTTTCATTTCGAGTTCTACTCTGGGAGCTCTTTTCCAGCCAGTTCATCATTTGCTTCTCTCTTTTCAATTGCTTCTGCCTTCGATCGAGAAAGAATGGCAGTTGCAAGCCAATGTTCGTATACATAAGGAGTGGTTTACTTTGGCTAAGGCATTTCAGTGTACACCCCAGACTAATTAATATGTTAAAGAGTTCCTCCTGTCCTTTAGGACAACCAGTTTGAAAGCGGGATAATCAATAGCCTATCTAAGATCCCTTAGTCAATAGCCCCATAGCATACTCATACTTATATTCCAGTTCTAAGTGCTTCCATGTCGTTTTGGATAGGGATACGAGTGAATAGGTTTAAAAGAAGAGAAGGACTAAGGCCCAGTATTCCTTGTAGCAGTAGTTTAATTCCCCGCAGTCCCCGATGCTTACGAGCCAGTGGGAGTTTCTTTACATGTAGTTCCATTCTCTCTTGTAGCAGTCTCAATAGGAGCAGTCCATACGAGACAATATGATCCAGCCGAGCGTTTAGCTTCTCTCGAGTTCGAGTGCCCCCTAAGCCAGTTACATTGGTTCTGCCCTCCCGTAGCTTTGAGTTGCAGTGTCAGTTGGAGTGCCATCTAGTTAAAGTGTTATGTTAGCTCCGAGTCATGAAAAGAAAAAAGGGCATATGGTAACCCCATGTAGTTCTAGTGCTTCTCCAAGCAAACCAAGAGGGTCCAGGCAAGCCAATAGTGAGATTCCAGGAGCAATAGACAACTAGGAAGCCCTCAATATCATATTTCCCCTTTATCCCAGTGCCCTTTCCAGTGGCTATACCTACGAAATAGTAACACCATTGATTGAGTATTTTTCCAGGGTAAAAGGATAGGGCTTTTTTTCCATGTTAAGCTTTTTCAAGGCAAGTCGCAAGGCATTAACAAGGGCAAGCAGGAAAGGCGGAAGGGGCTAGTTGATCACTTATAAAGTATACTATTTGTCTATTCTATTTTTATTCCCAACATGNTAAAGGTTTAAATTTTAAATTTATATTCAAATATTAGTTTTAAATCTTAAATTTTATATCTAAATTTTAAGGTTTGAAAATTTCCTTTAAAATTTCAAATTTTAAAATCAAAATATAAAATTTGGATCTCAAATTTTGAGTTTCAAATTTTAATTTTCAAACGTCAAATCTTAAAATTCAAAGTAAAAGTTAAATTTCAAATTTTAAAATTTGAAATTTAAAAATTTTAATATTTTAAAACTTAAAAGATTAGAATTATACATCTTAATTTTCAAATTACAAATTTTAAATTTTTTCAATTCAACATTTAAATTCTTTAATTTCAGTTTTGAATTTTTGACTTTTGAATTTAGATCTTAAATTTTCATATTAAATTTCAAATAATAAAATTTCAAAATTTAAATTATAAATTCCGAATAATAAATATTAACTATTAAATTTTAAATTTAAATTTAAATATTAAATTTTGATTTAAAAATTTTAAATTTAGTTTTAAAATTGAAAGAAAAGTGTGCGAGTTTCTCTAGAAATTAATCACTTGAAAATGACTTTTAGAGACATTTTACATCACTTATACTTTCCTTGGGAGTTGGGCTTTCCCGAAAATGAAAAAAGACAAAGACTCTTCTGCCCTTTACTTTTCTTGGGCAATGTATGTAACGTCGTGGAGCAACCCAACTAGGGATGCAAATGGATCCGGGGTGGTGGAGCTCCCGTCTCGATCCGTCCCGAATGGGGCAGTAAACGGAAGGAAATAATTGAATTCGGTGCAGAAAACGAGGCAATTTTTATGATCCGTGACGGATTCGGGGCAGGAAACGAAAAAATTTTTTATCCACCTCGCCATGATCCGCCCCGAATGTATGTATTTAAAATCTTTCCATATGTATGTATTTAAAATTTTTGAATTTTGTTGCGAGTTGTGATTGATATTTTTTATAATAGTTCAATATATATTAATTGTTATAATTGATATTTTTAGNAGCAGGAATTGGTCAAAAATATTAGTCAAAGTTTTGTAGCCTTAACTATTTCATTGTTATTAGTACGGACGTCTTCATACTTTTACTATATTATTTTCGCTGATGAAAATAGCCAAATCAATAATCAATTATGTTAGATATAAACCAAAAATAATTCTCCAAATCAGAATCAATTTTATAAAAATTACTTTTTCAAAATCTAGGCCAAATAGGCCCTTATCTTCGTTAGGGGTGGAACTGGTCCGGGCCATTTTAAGCTCAAACTTAGCCCAAGCCAATTTAGTGGGCTCCGGACCGGGCTACGGTCCCAAATTATTTAAAAATGAAAAAAAAAAAAGTACAGAGAGTTTGAGACCCTTTCAACTTTTGTCTTTTTTTTTTGTTCTTTTTTTAACAGACACTTAAACAATACAGTTATGTAATTTGTAACTTCCCTTAAAGGAGGGACCTATTAAATTATTTGATAAGGTATAGGAGGCCTCTGTGTGACGAGGGTATCATCATATAATATTTATTATTGTTGATTTATATAAGAAAATCAAATATTTACTGTTGATTTAGACTCGTTTAATATTTTCCGCATCTTTTAGTATTTATATTTTACTATTCTAAAAAAATTATAAAATATATGTCTTGAAAACAAAAGGAGCATTAATTCAAAAACATCTAATTATCCTATCAGATTACTTTGTGAATATCTGGCTTAGAGAGAAAACCAGACATTTTTCGTCCGGTCCATTGGTTGATTTACTTCTGGACCACTTGCTCTTCTTAAGTAGAATCTTGACCAAAAATTTGAGTCCGTTTGTAATGTTTTTATTGTCTTGGCTTAAAAGAGGCTAGCATCCTGCCTCATGGGCACTGTGTTTGTACATTTTAAGTGAATTGGTTGTATCTTTTTAACAGTTCGACCTTTTGAGATTAATGATTAGCTTCAACAATCCGACATATTGTTATTCTGTGCTTGTTTACTGATCAATGAAAATCTTTCTGGCATTCTTTCAAAAAAGAAATCATATATGCCGTTAGATTTTTTTTATTTAGAGATAATTGTCTAGTACCCCTCAATACTTTTGAAATATTTGATTTACTTTTTTTTTTTGTATCAAATATACCCTTAGTATATTTCTCCGTTATTTATTAAATGTTATTTATTAAATATTCTTGTTGTTAGTACCCGTTAAATCATCTCGGATCAAATATCAGTTAAATTTCTATCAAAGTTAAAAACAATGTCAAAATATCTTTTTTTTCCTAACTTAACAGTAAATAAGAAAAGTTGGTGATAGTAGAAGAATATATTTGAAAGGAAGAAGTCAAAATACTTCTTTTTGCCTCTAACTTAATGACAAATAAGAAAAGTTGGTGACGGTAGAAATGATATTTGAAAGGACAAAATAATAATTTTACAAAAATATCGGTTGTTCCTAACAGTTCACTAATAGAATCTAACTCTAAAAGTAAATTTGAAAAAGCTTAGAATGTTGAAAGGATATTTTTAATATTAACCTTCTAAGCGGAGTAAATAAAAAAGTCGAAAATTTTTCAGGAATATATAAACAATTACCCCTTTTATTTAATATTCAGTTATAATTTTGGTAGGCTCTTTAATTTTCATGCTGCTCCTATGTCTAAAATTGCAATATTTTAACCAAACTATTTATAAACTTCACTTTGTTAAAAAAAAGTTTATAATTTAATTTAATCTATTATCTATTATCTATTACTATATACTAAAGTGCGTGGGGTATTCTTCTTTTATTGACATGGGTCCGACTCAACTACTCGGTACACCCGGTGCACCATAGACCATTGATTGGGGACATCTATAACCTCTATTAATCTCCCTAATTTTTTGTCCACGTGGCAACATTAGGCTAATTCAACTTTGGTGGTCCCTACATGTCATCTTAAAATATTTTATTAATTAATTAGTGGGTGGGGCCCATCCAATACATCCGTCGCTTCAATCCTTCCCCGACTCAGCCGCTTCGATCCCTGCCCCGCCTCTTCGAACCCTCCCCCACAACCTCCGCCTCTTCGATCCGCCTCTTCGATCCTTCCTCCGCCTCTTCGATCTCTCTCTACGCTTCATCATACCTTTTCTCGCGCGCCCCTCTCTCCGCCTTCTTCTCCTGTTGCCCCGCAGGGCGCGGAGGTCCTGCAGATCCACGCCGAACTCTCTCATATCTCTTTCCGATCTGCAAGGATCTTCTTCTCCTCCTCCCCCTCGCCATCACGCGATCGATCGGAGGAGCTCGCAGGCCCCCACGCCCTCTCCCGAGCGCTCGCGCCCTGTTCGATGAAATGCCGAGGCGATTGCAGGGCGCTTCGCGGGCATCGGAGAGGTGGGGTGCGGCGCTGGGGATGGTGGTAAATGTTATTCCTTTACATATATATATGTCTGATCATGTAAATAGAGGTATAAATTAGCAACTCTAGATAAAACTCTTTCCTTTCCCCTTTCCTGCAGCATGGTTTTTAAAAAAAAAAGAGAAAAAAAAGTGCCCTGGAATCCGCAGGCTCCTCCTTTCTCCTTTCCTTCAGCATGGTTTATAAAAAAATAGATATATATTAGATGTGCTGGTTAAGTGCAACGGTTTGAGGAGGGGCCTTTTCCAATTTCAGATTTGGGGTCCCAAAGAAGTCCAGACAAAAGTAAACAGGGGGGGAAGAACTATAGTTCGATCCTGTGTAGTTTATAGCAATGTTTTGTCAGTTGTGGGTTACTTTGCTTTCACCTGAATGTGATAAGAATTTGACTCTTCTATTCCCCGAGACTTTGTCTTCCCCGTTTTCCTCCCGTGCGATGATGACCTTCCCAATATCAGATAGTCGCGATAATTGAGAAAGGCCTGCGCTTTCTTGATTGGTAATGAGAGCACTTTGGATGGCTTAGTTCTTAAGCAACCAGTTGTTCTCATTTGTGCTAAGAATGGTTTCGGCGTGCGCATGGTTTCTAGCTCGGTCGGCACTATTAATCAGGAAGGCTTTACTGCCAATCTGATAATGCTTGATAACTAGGGGTGTCTGAGCAAAAATTATTTATTTATTTCCATACATACCCATGTTTGCTGCTCCTCTTTACTCTTCTCTTCTTTGTAAATATTGGTTTCATGTTTTTTTAAACTATTGGGATTTCCCCAAACTGCATCTTTGGCTTTGATTTGTCAAATCTCTTTGTTTTCGACTTGCTTTTACCTGCATTCGATTTCTTTTTCCCTTTTTGTTTTAGCAACCTTTCAAGACTTGGTTATTTTACATCATTGTTTTGAGGTGTTCTATAGAAAAAACTCTATTCTTTTGCTTTTCCTTCGCCCTGATTTTAGAAGCAAAAAAATTATATGCCGTGGAATCCGCAAGTCCCTGTTTTCGATTTCTGCAGGTTCCCTATGCCTTCTTGCTGGCTGTCGGCTCTTTGTTTTTCTTCATAGTCCTTACCTTGAATGTTACATGATTGCAACAATTGAGCTTCCACCTGTTTTTATCCCAAACTACAATGCACCTTTCCTTGAATGTGAAATGATTGCGATAATTGAGAGGGGCCCGACCTTCTTGGCGACTATGAAGTCATCACTTGCACCCATAATGAAAAGAACTACAGAGCTCCTTGGTATCGAAGGTACAGGTAATGATGCATTAAGTTTGTTCAGTTTAAACAATGGAAGCTTTGAACTTTCTTTCATTAGCTCTTGGTACCTATAATAACATAGAAGCAAAACCGAGCATAAACCATGTATCAAGTTGCTTTTGTACTTCGAAATATATGGCTCAACCTATTAGAACCAATGAATTGTGTATTCATTCTTTCTGTTGAGGATGATCAACACTTTGTTTCAAGTACTTTGAAATTGTATTCTAACTACCAAGACAGTTTATAGCAATACTCAATCAAATGGATTCAAATTGCGCATCTTTGGCTTTGAAATTGTATTCTAACTACCAAGAAAGTTTATAGCAATACTCAATCAAATGCATAGTCTATAGAGCTCAAAGTCAAATGACTATGGAATTTAAAGAAGATTTGTATTGTAACAGAGTTAGGGACATAGAATGTCGGAAGGCAATTGAAAATTTGCCAACAGTTCTCTTTTTTTACATTCTTTACTTGCACGAGGTGTGACATTGGGTCACTTCATGTTTAGTTAGTAGCCAAATATGATCCTCTGATATTTTATTTCTGATTGGTTATTGAATAATTTGTGAGAAAACAGTTTTAAAGATGTTTCTTTGTACTGAAATTTGGTATTCGTATCTTTGTTTGGGATTAAATGTAGTAGCTTTGGATAGACTCAGTTTTACAGATAATTGGTTGTACTCAAATATGCTATTCCTGTCTTTGTTTGGGATTAAATGTGGTAGCTTTGGATGGACTTGACTGCTTCGATACATTGTTGTTTTACTAATTCTACTTGGTTTCCTTCATTCCTTTTTGTTTCTTGCTATTTTGTATCTCTTCTTTGAGGCAGTGATGATAAGTAGAGGAAAACGTGGAAAATGATGGCTTTGAACAAGCAGAAGTTTGGACGGCCTATTCATAGGCAACCGCTTCCTATTGTTCTTATCCTTCGTCGTTCCACACACGTTCCTCCTATGGTAATCTATTGGTCCTATTACTATCCTGTGCTTATGAGCATTTTTTGCCGACTTAACTGAGCCTGACCTTTTTGGGCTTTTCGTCAAGACTGCTTAATTTTTTCCTTTTTTCTTTATTCCTTTCTGTTTCTTTTTCCTACTGTTCTTAACTTTTTCCTTTCCCGAAAAAAGGTTGCATTCCTAATTGATTTGGATGGAAGATATCAAAAATAGTCTGATCAATTGGTGTTTGTTTTGCCTGATTTTGAGTGTTGATTAATTTTGCAGTGCATTACACTCGGACACTTATTGACGGGACCAAGTTCAACTCAACCCGTAATCATGGGACGCCGTCAAAGTTTAAGCTTGGTCAAGGTGAGTTTTGATAGTGCAACTATTGATTAGGAATGAAATTCATAATGCAACTTATGATAATGTAAATCTGATCAAGTTATTTCAATTTGTACATCATCAATAAACTGACATATTCATAATGATTTGTTCTGTGGCATTGTTTTTAATTGATTAAGCTGATTTGTTCCTCCAAGGGAGTATGTTAGACAAGTTCAATTTGTTCCGATCAAGCTAAACAGGCTCAGATTGAGATAGGTATCTGTATGATGACGATGCGAAATTATATTTTTGATATTAATGGTTTATCCTCTATTGGTGCATAGTTTAACCATGTATAGGAGAATTGATTTCTTGCACTATAAAAACACATTGGGGAGATTATTCTTATGTCAAAGAGACTATTTACTTGACTAATGTGATATTTTCATATAGGCATTTACATGTTCCCCAGTGTTCATGTCACATATTTTACTTAACAATTTACTTGACTAATGTGATATTTTCATATAGGCATTTACTTATTTTCATATAGTTTTGTGTGCAAGTACGTTTCAGCTTTCGATAATTGATAGAGACCCAACCCTTCTTGATTGGTTTATATAAATGTTTTGTCGTTTCTCGGGCACTTTCCCTTCGACTATTTTTGTCCATGCTATGATGACTCCCTCTTGAATTGTTATTTCTCGAGTTGTTGACTGCGCCTATTTTTTGTCCATGCTATGCTGACTATCTCTTGAATGCCCTGAGAATTTAGATTATGTTTGGTGCCTTTTCATGGTCTGCATTGCTTCGCGATTCATTGTTATTTTGCTAATATTACTTGCTTACTTTGACTGCATCTAATTTTTTTCCCGTACTATGATGACTATCTCTTGAATGCCATCAGAATATAGATTATGTGTGGCGCCTTCTCATGGAACTCAAGTCAAACCAAATCATACTGAACTCTAAAACATATATTTATAGTTATAGTTCAATGAAAGCAGATTAGACTTTGATGCATCTATTCAGAGCTCAATGTAAATCAAATTCAACTATGTACTAACACATATATTTATTACTTAGCCATCTTTCACCTTAGAGTGAACTCAAATCTAATTGGACTCTAATACACATAGTTAGATTTCAGTTAATTTCAATTAAACCCGCTTAGACTCTGGTACATATAATTAAAGTTTAATATAAATCAAATCCAACTTAGTCCTAGCACACGTACTGAAGGTTTAACTATCTTTCACCTTTGGGTGAACTCAATCTGATTGGTCTCTAACCCGCTCGGAAGTAGATTCTTTCTTTGATTGATAATGTCGAGGCAGAGGTCCAGGCTATACCTTGGAAGCCAGGAGTGGGAGCGAATTCGATTGACTTCGACTGAAATTTGCTTTTTTTAGTTCTTCCCCGATGAGCTCTTCCCAGGGCAAAGTCCTAATCAAAGCAGGCAAAGGGGGGAGTGGACCATAGGAAGGCATCCTGGTATGACCAAGGATCCTGAATTCTCTTCAGTCAATCTGATTGGTCTCTAACCCGCTTGGAAGACATCTGTTGGATAAAAATTTTTTTTTGCCTCTATACAATTACTAGAAATATTACTCTTTGTGTATCTTTTACTTTTACTCATTGTTTACTGTTTTTTTGTTTTTTATTTCCCTGATTGGATTTGTTCTTTTCTAAGATTCTTTTGTGGGATTTTCATTAGTTTCGATGGGATCGATTTGCTTATTTGTTGACAATTAGGGTCTTATAATTATTTTAAGCCTTATACTTCTTTTATATTTGAAGCCCTTACTGATGCTTCTTTCATTTTTCTAAGGTTAGATAGTGAATAAAGGCCTGTTGTACCAATTCTTGACTACTTTCTACAAAAAATGGTTTTCCTCGAAATGTATTTAAACTAATCAAATTCGTTGGATTATATAGATGCTACTGCTTGATATTTATGGATGCCTTCCCTGTGTGTTGGAAAGTTTCAAAATGTGGAAGCTTGGTGCTGAGAAAGTATGAATTTAAGAATTAGATAACTTTGAGACAATGTTCAAGCCCGTAAGAATTTAAAACAATTTATTCTTTGAGCTTTTTTAAAATGAAAGAAAAGCTATTGCCTTTCTAATCTGATTTATGCATGTAGAGTTAGATGATTGGCTTTGTGTTGCATACAGAAGTGCTACTTCCCACATATACAGTATTTATGGTCTAAAAATGTCACATGAATTATGGGGACAACCAAGGGCAGACAAGAGATCTGCGCACACGACAGCCAAAAGGGAGTCCGCTTCGATCCAGAGCCTCGAAAATCCTAGGTTGATGGCCAATTCCTCTTTCGGATAGCACCGAGTTCGATATGTAGGATATCTTCTTTCCCGCAATGGAAGGATTTGCTTTTGATCCAGGAGCCATTGGCATCTCTGATGACGATACCCATACCTGCACCGCTATCTGAAAGAGCCCCATCCGAGTTCTGTTTATGCCAGCCCGGTTTTGCTTTCATCCATGAGCAAGTCTTGGCCGCCCTCCTCCTTGCTTGGTGGTACAGATCTTAGTCCAGCTAACAGTCATATAACCTTGCTTCGGATTGGCACCATTCCACAATCATCATCTTTTCTATCACCGGAAGAAAAAACCGCAGCCAACCAATACATCTGATATGCATGGAGGACCCACTTGATAAGCTTAAACCGACCCGCAAAGGATAAGAGTTTGCCTGTCCAGCCAGAAATCTTGACTTTGACAGGGATTGGAAAAGGGACGCTTTCAAACGGGAAGAGAAGAGAGGTAGGCCGTTGTACCTGATGGGTAAATTCCTTGTGCAGTCTCGATCTAATTCTTCTACCATTCATGTTACCTCCCAAGTCAAATTGGAGTTTTTCCACACTGACTTTCATACCAGCTTGACCCTTTTAGACTTTCTCTGGTTATTTCAGTGATCTATCATCTCCATTTGTGAAGACCAGAAGGTCGTCAGCAAATATTAGGTGCGAGATGCTGAACGGGCCACCATTATTCATCGGTTTTATCTGTTTACACAGAGAGGCATACTCCATGAGAGCTGTGAAACCTTCCATAACCAGAGTTCAAAGGTACGGGGACAATGGGTCCCCCTGTCGCAGTCCAGAAGAAGCTTTAAAGAAGCCCGCCACTCACCTCGTCTGAGCCCTCTTTGCTGCTGTTTACTTCCCTGCCCTTGCCTACCCTACATTAAGTGAAACGAAGCACATCTGCAAATTCGCTAGCTATATTCGTACAGGTGGCTGCTTGCTTGACTTTTATTCTTCATGGTTTGCCTAATTATATGGCTTCCTTTGCCAAAGATAGTCCGTCTGTCTCTACAAGAGAGATACTTTTGAAGTGGACTGTTTCATCAGTCTCCTCACTTTGCGCGAACTGAGAGCAGACAGAGAGAGAACCCTCTTACACTTGAGTCTTGCGCATCTCCGGCGACCATTCGTTGCGGCCTTTGCGATCTTTCTGCTTCACTTCTTCATCTTCTTCTTCGGCCTCAAAACCTGAAGAAGGTGGGTTGCGGCCGAAGGCTTGTGAAGACTAATCTTCATCCTTAAGAGAACTTTTCGTGCTCATTGCGCCATCTAGGGCTTCTTGCTGCAAGAAATCTTCCGGCTGAGAACTTGAAACTGAAA
>NC_033642.1:4957374-4987382 GCF_001540865.1 Ananas comosus | reverse complement strand
CAGAAGTTTCTCCCATTCTCCACCAAGCAGTAATCAGCCTATGAGCTATTCCCTTTTTTTTTTTAAGTCTTTGTCTTTCACATATCTCTTTGCGGTGCTGCCGCTTAGGGTTTATCTTCCAGGATTTTTGCGGGAGAACTTAATAATAAAGGATTAAAACCTTGAATTTGCAGTAGACATGAGAAATTTATAACACTGGATCTGAAATCCCCTTAATTGTGTAAGAATTTCCTCAACTTATAGAATAGAAGTAAAATACCTCTATATTTCAATCTCTTTACTTAAAAAATAAAATCAAATCAAAGTTAAGGAATATGTAAATTTCACTGTAATATTCTAGTTTCTGAGTTGACTCTTCCTGTTTAAAAACTTGAAGTAGCAGGAAGTTTCCTTCTTTCTAACAATATATCATCATACTTTGATAGAATTTTGTCTTTCTTTGCAACTTGAAGATTTTATATCAATATTCTGACTTTAAACTGCCTTCATTTGCAGAAATGGCTGATCATAGAGAGCAATCTTTTGGTGCTGAGGGTGAAGCTGCCTCTGGGCTTCCTTCTCTTCCTCGCTCCCCTTCCCCTGGAGCTAAGTTGCCTTCACCGACCCCATCGGATGAGTTGAGGCGTTTGGCGGATCCTGTAAATACTTCTGTTTTTGCTGCTGCAGAAGCAGTCACGCAGACTGGTGCTGCTACTGCTGCTGAGGGGTCGTCATCCCCAGATTTTTATGAGGATGTGAATAGGAGGGAGTTCCCTTTTGGAGATATCCCGGAGCTGTCTGACCCGGAGCCCGAGGTATCTGATGAAGACTTGGCCACCCTCTTCACTGCCATGGACTATTATGGGCTGGAGAGAGGAGAGCCCATTTTGCCGCTGTACAACAGCGTTTTGAACTTGCCGGGGCCGCAGCTGCCTTCCCGTTTGGTGAAGCCTGTAATCTTTACTTCTGCTTGTCGAGGCCTTGGTTTGAGCATCAAGGTTCTATCTCCCGGCTCGCAAGGATTTGGCTTGGAGCCTCTATCCAAGCACAAGAAAGAGGAAATCTATGTAAACACAATGGCACAGCAGTTCGTCAAGGTGCCTGAGAAGAGATGGGACGGCTTAAAGCCGATTTTGCTTCAGAGTTAACTGCCATCCTTAAATACTTTTTTTTTTATTGTTATATGACACGTCGGTCTTTTTATCTTTTATCGGATAACTACGTCCTCGAGCCCGGGGTCTTAACTTTTTCACATTCACAATAGTACTCCTATTGACTTCGGCTTTACTAATGAATGAATCAGCTTCGTTCAAACCCATATTATGATTAGCATTTGCTGCTGCAGAATAAACCAATTTATAAATGGGATAAGATGCTCGATAAGGCATGAGTTCCAGTATATTAAGTCTTTCCTCATAGGAAGGCCCGCGAATCTGATCAATTACTCTTCGCGCTTTGAAAACAGACATACAACTATGTTGAGCTAAAACTTTGACTTCTCTACCCGAACTTGAGTTCTTTATCATAGGGTTATCCCCTACCTTTTAGAAATTTGTCATAAGGTTATCCCCCACCTTTGTTTGATTCACATCTATTTTTTTTATTCTCCATTTTTCTATTCTTAATGTTCTACAATATTCAATATCAAAGATAAAGCATTTTTGCTTTAATTTTCTTACTTACTTAAATTAAAAAGGCAGAAAAGAGGGTAGGCTAAAATTTAAATGGTAAAGAAGCACTAACGGGGCGCTAACGGTAACAAAGAGCACCATGGGACCGGGGAGCAGGTCGCGCTCCCGCCTAAGGTAGAGGAAGAGGTGGAGCTCACCCGCTCATGCTCTTCATGCCTGGGACCGCGAGCTGAGACCGTCCGTGCATCGTTGATCTTCGTGGGCGATGGAATCGTGACCGGTAAGGCAGGCCCACCCTCTACGGTCCCGTTTGCTTTAAATGCATTCATCCCAGCCGGCTCGCTACAGCTAGGTGACTTCTTTTATGAGCGCGAGCCGCCACTCCTCCAGAAGGACACCGAGGTCTTCCATCTCTTGAGTGCTTTGGGGGAACTCCCAATCGAGATCCAGTCCATCGAATCCGTATTTCCGTCCAATCTCAATTGTGGAGTCGATGAAGCTTTGGTAGCCATGCGAGCGAAGATGGCGTGGTCTCCGGCAATAGAGAGTAGGTTCTTAACCGGTGGATTCTTGTGATGAAGGGTGGTGGTGAAGCTGGATAGTAAGGGACTGTCGGATTCTGACACTGTAAGCTCATATGAGACGGGGTCAGGTGTGAGGAATGCGTAAAAAAAGTGGGTGAAGTAGGATGTGTCTATGGTGGACACGGGGGAGCTCGAACTCAGCCATGATGGACAGTAAGCGGCCTTCACTGCGGTAGGTGCCGGAGACCCATGATCGGGGAGTGTCGAGAGGGTCAGGTAAAAAAAGGTAAAGCTTTCTCATTAGCGGACCTATACATATTTACTATAAAACTGTCCCTCCCAGGAGTCATTCTACGGAGGCTCTGCCATTGAACTCAATAGATAGGCGCAGATATTATTCGTATTTCATCCAACTATTTGAAAGAACAATAAAGGGGAGTCCAGTTCCGAAGGCTCTCAAGTCGACGCCTTTACCTTATTTAGGGGGGCGGGGGCCCCACTTGACAGGCCCAAACAAACTTTAACATTCCATTCCGAACCTCCATACTTTCTATACAAAAAAAGGTCGCTATCGTATTCTCTCTCTGACCTGTGCAATGCTTCCTCACAATTTCGTCTTCCAAATGAATAGCATGTAGTCTCTCGGGGAGCATTGCCATGGCCTGGAAGAAAACAGCGGTAAGTATTGTGACCTTTCATCGCTCAAGACAAGTCATGCATGGTGTTGTCTACATGCCTCAACGTCAACCTTGGATCATCTCCGCCACTTATGCAGGTAATACCTTTCCGGAAAAAAATTCTCTTTGCTCTGAGCTGGAATGTATTTAACATATGTTGGTTCCTTGGCTTTGTTTGGGTGATTTCAATATGATTTTTGATCCGTCTGAAAAGCGGGGAGGTCAAGATTTTTCCTTGTCACAATCTGTGAGATTGTTCTGTGACTTTACCTCCCGTGCTAGGCTTTTTGACCTTGGATTCACTGGACCTCGTTTTACCTGGTGTAATAACCGGTCCGAGGAAGCCAGGGTCTGGAGCCGTATTGATCGCTGTCTGGCGAATGGTGACTGGATTTCTTTATTTCCTGATGCTTTAGTTAAACATCTTCCAAGAAGTGGTTCGGATCATGCTCCTTTGCTCCTTAACCTTTTTATTTTACTTGTAGAAATCTTTCTGCCAAGCGTCCTTTTCGTTTTGAACTCTTTTGGTTAGAATATGAAACTGTTCACAATTTGGTTAGGGATGTTTGCTCTAATGTTTTGTATGATGATGCCTTCTCTGATCTTCTTGCTAAATTCAGTATTATCAGAGATAGGGTCACCTACTGGAACAAAAAGGACCTTGGCAAACTGGAAAATCTCATTGATTCGGTGAAATAAAAAATCCTGGAGTTAGAACTTAAACAATCCGCTGGTGGACTTAGCAAGAATGACAAACGCAACCTGCAGACCCTTTATAACCACCATCTTGCCTTATTGCGTCAATTGGATACTAAATGGAGATCCAAATCCGGGTGCAAAAAGGTGACCTTAATACAAAATTTTTTCATACTTCTACCCTTATCCGGAGCGGAGACGCAATAATAGGGATTGCTGCTATTCTTGACTGTGAGGGTTCTAGAGTGGAGGATCCTAAGGAGATAGGTAATGTTTTTTTTTAATCATTTTAGGAACATTTGGGCTACTCCTAACTCCACTAATTTATGTAGTCTCAACTTAACCAACTTCCCTTCTATCCCTAATGCCTGCGAGGATGAGCTCCTTAAACCCTTCTCCATTGAGGAGATTAGAGCAGCCTTGTGGTCGATGCCCCTTGGAAAGGCCCCTGGGCCTGATGGTTTTCAGGTAGAGTTTTTTAGATGCTTCTGGGATCAGTTGGGTAGTGGCATTGGTCTGGCCTTTGAAAAGTTTCATGCTACTGACCCTTCTCTGTGGGGTCAGACCTTTGTTACCCTGGTCCCTAAACGGCCCAACCCTTCCAAGGTGGAAGAATGAAGGCCCATTTCCTTGTGTAATGTGATCTACAAGCTGCTGTCTAAAGTCCTAGTGAACAGAATGAAAACCCTGTTGCCTAACATGTTAGGAGCTGAGCAGGCTGCTTTTGTGGCTGGTAGGAACATCTCTGACAACATTATGGCTGTGCATTCAATCGTGCATTCCATGGAATTTAGCAGGAACCGTGACGATCCTTTGATGCTTTTTAAAATCGATATGGAAAAGGCTTATGGCCGGCTTGATTGGAATGCTATTCTTTCGATTTTGGATGCTATGAATTTCCCTGCCAAATGGTGCTTGTGGATTAAGGCTTGCATTACCTCTGTTTCCTTTTCCTTGCTTATCAATGGTACTCCGACAAAATGGTTGAAGACTAACTGTGGTATTAGACAGGGAGACCCTTTTCACCTTATCTCTTTATTTTATGCTCCCAATTGCTTACCCATCTGCTTAACGATTGCATGAATAGAGGTGACATTGATGGGTTTTGAATTAATCGCACTCGTAAGGTCTCTCATCTTATGTTTGTGGACGACCTTCTGATCTGCACTGCACTTCTGCCAATGAGAAAAACTATAGAGCTATTCTTCTGGGGGCAACCTTCAATTTCCAAATTTTGGTCCAACCAGGCCAACAGGTCTTAGTGTTTTGGGGGTCCCTGTGGATGAACTCATAGATCGATTTCACCGAAGGCTGACCATTGGGTTGATGCATCCATATCCAATCATCATGAGTTTTGGCAACAAGAATAGGAAGAGAGAAAATCGCCATTGCCAGAGACTCACCGAAGAGTTCCAGCAGGCGATTAGACCTCCAACTACCTTTGGATAACAGCCAGCTGACCTTCCTATTGCCAAATTGCAAATCCATATTGATGAGGGTGGGCTTGATAGCAATAGGAATCTCAAACACCCACGGGTCGTCAAGGATAGAGGTAGATTTGCCATCTCCAAGTTGTTTGATCAAGCCATCTTTCATGGATTCCATAGAATTGTGGATAGCTTTGTAAAGAGGTGACTTCTTTTTCTTTTTCCCAGATCTCCAGGGATGAAAGGTAGCATACTGATTTTTAAAAATCTCGATCCTAATCAAATTCCAAGCCTTAGGCGCAAGGAGGGCTGGCTGCAAAGTTCTAAGATCTCTAATGCCTAACCCGCCAGCATTGGTAGCATTAGTGACCTTGCCCCAGCTTATGAGGTGAAGGCCTTTGGTACAATCACTTTTCTCCCACAGAAAGCTCCTCATGATTTTAGTGAGTTGGTCAACCATTCCCAAGGGAATAGTGCAGTTAGACAGCCAGTAGGTAGGGATCGACAGCCAGATGAAGAAAAATAACTAGTTGAAGGGTAAGCTACTCTATCTACAGACTGACTATCCACAGACCAACTAAAGGGTTAGTTAGTTAGTTACTAAAAATACAGACCTACTCAAGTGTAGGCTACTCTACCTACTAGAAGAAAAACCGGAATATATAGCAGGCTCACAAATCGCTTGTAGCTCAAAGAGAGCCTGATAAGCTAGTCTTTGCAAGGTCTTGCTTATCGACAATCCCACGAGGGCACCTACCATACCAGTTTTTATAAAAAAAGAAATAGTTCCGTCAATATCCTCAAAAATAAAAGGATAAAACGACTTTGAAAACAACTGATTACACATAATCAGAAAGTTCCCGGAGTTTAGTAGAGGCTGCCTGAGATTGATTGTTAGGCTCGAGTGTATTGCGTTCAAGATCTGTCTTCTTTTCTTCTAGAAAAGGCTGTAGAGGGGGTGGCAGAAGATCAGCCAAAATAGTGACTTCGTCACCGTCAAGTCCAATCTTAGCTTCATGGTCGGCACAGAAGTTAGCTTCCCCATTTTCCAATCGGGTATCTGTTGGAGGAGATGCAAGATATGAGCAAAATTTCTTCTTTCATTCCAAGGGCAGACGAGAGATCTGCGCACACGACAGCCAAAAGGGAGTCCGCTTCGATCTAGAGCCTCGAAAATCCTAGGTCGATGGCCAATTCCTCTTTCGGATAGCACCGAGTTCGATATGTAGGATATCTTCTTTCCCGCAATGGAAGGATTTGCTTTTGATCTAGGAGCCATTGGCATCTCTGATGACGATACCCATACCTGCACCGCTATCTGAAAGAGCCCCATCCGAGTTCTGTTTATGCCAGCCCGGTTTTGCTTTCATCCATGAGCAAGTCTTGGCTGCCCTCCTCCTTGCTTGGTAGTACAGATCTTAGTCCAGCTAACAGTCATATAACCTTGCTTCGGATTGGCACCATTCCACAATCATCATCTTTTCTATCACCTTCAAGGAGGGAAGAAAAAATCGCAGCCAACCAATACATCTGATATGCATGGAGGACCCACTTGATAAGCTTAAACCGACCCGCAAAGGATAAGAGTTTGCCTGTCCAGCCAGAAATCTTGACTTTGACAGGGATTGGAAAAGGGACGCTTTCAAACGGGAAGAGAAGAGAGGTAGGCCGTTGTACCTGATGGGTAAATTCCTTGTGCAATCTCGATCTAATTCTTCTACCATTCATGTTACCTCCCAAGTCAAATTGGAGTTTTTCCACACTGACTTTCATACCAGCTTGACCCTCAAACTCCTTTTAGACTTTCTCTGGTTATTTCAGTGATCTATCATCTCCATTTGTGAAGACCAGAAGGTCGTCAGCAAATATTAGGTGCGAGATGCTGAACGGGCCACCATTATTCACCGGTTTTATCTGTTTACACAGAGAGGCATACTCCATGAGAGCTGTGAAACCTTCCATAACCAGAGTTCAAAGGTACGGGGGCAATGGGTCCCCCTGTCGCAGTCCAGAAGAAGCTTTAAAGAAGCCCGCCACTCACCTCGTCTGAGCCCTCTTTGCTGTTGTTTACTTCCCTGCCCTTGCCTACCCTACATTAAGTGAAACGAAGCACATCTGCAAATTCGCTAGCTATATTCGTACAGGTGGCTGCTTGCTTGACATTTATTCTTCATGGTTTGCCTAATTATATGGCTTCCTTTGACAAAGATAGTCCGTCTGTCTCTACTAGCCAGTTTCTCCATTAGAAGCAGTATCAGTTGAAGCTATTGATCAGTTGCCATACTCCATTTGTGGCCTCCCGTCCCCGGACTGGAGAGTGGAGGGTTCTGATCAATTCTCATAATGTTCCGTTTTCGATCTTATGATGAATAGGCCTTGCGTTCTAGTAGTTGTCTATCCCTTTCTATTCGCTACTATACAAGGATAGACCATAAGCGGGTTCGCTCGCCCAACATCAACCAATCGCACTCTTCCGTGCACTCCTACGATTCTCATTTCCTAAATAAACTATTCTGCGTGCCTTTTCTCGCTCGCGTCTACCCATTGCTCATTGCGGGCGTAGCTATGCAGTGACTTGGTATGAAAGGTTTCAAGTAGATGGTAGAGGTACTGTACTTGTGCTAATAACTATGACGGCGTCAGCGGCAAAGGTGACATTTTCTAAACCAATCGAAGAAGAAATTGACCCGGGGGGTAGATACATTGTGTTTTCCCGGCAGTCGGTTCATTCCGTCTAGTGCAAAAAGCACCAACAGCAGAGGTAGCAATTGATCCGAGCATTCGACGGCTCCCGGTCGGCCTACGCTAGAATTAGGCTCGCCTGGCTTAGGACACTTTTCTCTTATCCAGCATTGGTGTAAAAAAAAGTAAATTACTTACGTCTATGTGTGCATCATAGAATCTTCCGTTTTGCGATGTTCCGGCATTAGCAATTGTAGAAGTTTCTGTATCCAGATCTTCCTTACTTCATAATAGAGTGTAGAACCTTTCCTGCTCTGAACATGAGTGGTGCTCCAACATCTGCTAGTGTAGAAGTGATAAGCGAAGGGTGATAAAGACGAAAAAGGAAGGTACGGAAATTTCTTCGACCCTCCACTAATGCTGGGCGATATGCTGGTGGGTAAAAGCCGCTGGTGAGACTAAAGAAATTTTTGAAAAAAATCAAGGAGAAGACCCTCACTCCTAGCTTCCCTCCCTTTGAAGTAGATTTATCAGCTCCACGAGTAAAACGAAATAAGGTGAAAGGCCCTCTACTTCTTCATTCATGGCTTATTGATTTGATTGATCTCCCTTTCGTATTCATTCGACCTAAGGTTGGAACAAGAGTTTTCATAAAAAGAAAGGTTCTTTTATGCAATTATGAACGGACGGGCCTCTTGTGGATTCCTCCAACTCAATGAATGAAGGGGGGAGTATGAGGAAAGCCGATTTTCTTTCTATATGAAGATGAAAAAAGGTGAAGGCTCAAACATTTCTTACTTAGGAATATGACTGAATGAGGAAGAGCTCCTTATGTGGTATCACTTTACCACCATCTGAAATGCGCGAAACTTCGATTGGTGGAAGCCAGTCCATGAAGATTCTCCCTTCTCTTACATGCAATTCCCCTCTTTCGGTAAGCATCCAGTATCTCAGCAAATGAACATTTCTCTAAGCTTATCCTGTAGCTTATACGTCGTTTGAAAGCTGCTCCAAGGATCCAATCGCCCAGCATTAAAGGAAACCCACGGTTCAATGTAAAATCGGAAAGATCAATGGATTCATCATAGAAAAAAAAGAAGAAACAATGACAGGTGGGGCCCACGTTCCTTTAATTTAGAAAAATATTAAACCGGTTCAATGTAAAGTGGGAAGATCAACCGGTGAAGGTTCTAGAAGAAAGTGGGCCCCAATCAACATTAAAGGGGATCCACGGTTCAATGTAAAATCGGAAGATCAATGGATTCATCAGAGAAAAAAGAGAAGAAACAATGACAGGTGGGGCCCACGTTCCTTTAATTTAGGAAAATATTAAACCGGTTTAATATAAAGTGGAAAGATCAACCGACAATGAGTTAGAAATAATGACAGGTGGGTCCCACAGTTTTCTAATTGAAGGAAACGATGCCACGTGGACAAAATTATGGGGTTTAATATAAGTTAATAGATAATAGATAGTATATTTATCCTACAAAATGATTTATTTTATTTTGAAAAAAATAACTTAAATATTGAACATAATATTCTATTCTAAAAATTTGATCGCTCTTCTTATCTACCAAATATATAAAATTTTTTGAGTAAACCAAAAAAGTATATGAAGATCTAAAACTTTTGAATATTTGCTAGAAGAAATCCCAAACTAATAGGCTAAATTCTACATTTGGTCCTCAAACTTTAAAGATAAATATCCACATCTTTTCTGGCAGTGAGATAGTTGCTGAAAAATCTTTCTCCTTCAGCGGGAGCTCCACCAGCAAAGGATGTTTTATCTATATCAGTGAAGGCTCCATCTCTGCTAGTCAAAACTCTGATTTCCCATCTTTATTTGAAAGTATAGGCTTTTAAAACGCCAGGAGAAGAAAATAAATCTCCTTCCAATAGTGAAGTACCTCCTTCTCTTTTTAGTTGGAGGCTCTTCCATTTCTTTTGCAACAAGCGATAGTGGGAGAGAAGTAGATGAATCTCTCTCCGATGATGGAAGCTCTACCTCCTCCACTTCAATTGGATATGGAGGAGGCGTCCTCTGTGGAAGCTTTGCCTCTTTCTTGGCAGTAAGTAATAGTAATTGGAGACTCATCAGTGAAGGCTTTATCTCTTTCTCCTTTGTGGCAGTAGGTAGTGGTAAGAAAAAAAAATAGATGACCTTCCTTTTGTTGGTAGCACATGACGGATGATTTTCCGAGCTACGCCTTATGAAGACCCTGTTGAACCAGAAGGGCTTTCACTGTTCTCTGCCAGAGATCAAAGTTTTCTTTACCGTCAAATTTCTCCACCTCAAACTTAGAAGACGATACCTTCGACATCTCTGATGTAGCGCAAACCTTATGCTTTGATACCACTTGCTGGGAACCGGATGGATCGTCCATCATGCACTACCAACAAAGAGGCACGGAAAATAGAGAAAATCGACCAAACGGTAAAAGAAATAAATGCAGGAAAAAGAAATCAAGATTTACGTGGCTCGGCAATTGCCTACGTCTACGGGAAGAGCGAGAGAGATGTATTCCACTATATGAAGAAATAGATGTACAAGTTTACACCTTATGTCTTCTCCGGATAAAAAATCAAGAGCTTTATGGTAAATCTCACCTTTCTCTTGTTCCAACGAAAACTCCAAGAAAATACCGAAAAAGCTTTTCGTAAAACCGAGAAGACCAAATTAAAGAAGTATAGAAAACTCTAACCAAAATCCTTTATGTCGTTTCTTCGAAGAATTCGAACCGCTCAGGCTATTTGGTCGAGAACCGCTCCGTCGTCGACTTCAATCCGTCGTTCCATGCGAGGCCGCGCACCTTCTCATGATCGGCTACCGTACGGCTTCAAGAACCGGCCACCTTTTTTTCCTTAATTAATTAGGCTCTCTTTAATTAATTTTTAGCCACACCCACATCCGTACATGCATGCATATATATATAGGTATAGTTCTAACTCCTTATCCTACTCCAATTCATAATTAACATGAATTAGGCTTATGCTTACAAAATCGAATCAGAGTCCAACTTAATTTGTATCCACCAATAAGAATCCTCATGAGATCCTGTCTATTATTCTATAGACCCGGTGCGTGGACCAAACCAATAAAAAAGAAGACATATTTTTAACATTCTCCTCCTTGACTTCTTTTTACTTCATTACTCTCAC
The DNA here is from genome assembly GCF_001540865.1 of Ananas comosus. NCBI lineage: Eukaryota > Viridiplantae > Streptophyta > Magnoliopsida > Poales > Bromeliaceae > Ananas > Ananas comosus. Next base: position 4,976,604 of record NC_033642.1, on the reverse strand, counting down.
ATCTTATCACCCCCTCTCCCTGAGGCATCTTAGGCATTAGTAGTCATGTAAATTTGCCAAGTTTAGACAGTACCTAAACTTATCCGCTGTTACCGGCTTTGTCATGATGTCAGTTACATTATCCTTCGTGGAAACCTTTATAAGCTGAATTTCTCTATCATCCTCATTTGTGAGCTCTCGTAATTTGTGATACTTGATTTCTATGTGCTTTGTTCATCATACTTGATTTCTATATCCTCCCATAGCAGGAAGGGCAAGGATAGGAGTTGACGTCAATTTATTTTTCAATTCCTCAAAACTCCTTTGGTAATCGTCACTCCAAATGTATTTAGTTTCTTTTTGAGTAAGTTGAGTGAGGAGCATGAAAAACTTCGCAAAACTTTCCACAAACCAACAATAATAACCAGCCAACCCCAAAAACCTCCGCACCTCAGAAATACTCGTCGGTGTAGGCCAATCTCGAATTGCTTCAATTTTTTGTGGATCAACCGCAATCCCATCAGCTGCTATCACATGCCCAAGAAAAGAAATTTTTCGTAACCAAAAGTCACACTTTTCTATTTAGCATAAAATTTCTTTTCCCTCAAAATCTGTAATACAGTTCTCAAACGGTTCTCATGTTTAGCTAAACTTTGGGAATATATCAAGATATCATCAATAAACACCACCAAAAATCTATTCAAAAACAGTTGGAACACCTGATTCATCATATTCATAAATGCGGCTGGAGCATTTGTTAATCCAAATGGCATTACTGTAAATTCATAATGCCCTTACAGTATTCTAAATGTCGTTTTGAAAATGTCCTCAAGTTTAATCTTCAATTGATGATATCCTGACTGCAAATCTATCTTGGAGTACACACAAGATCCTTACAATTGATCAAACAAATCATCTATGCGCAACAATGGATACTTATTCTTAATAGTCACCTTATTCAATTCTCGATAATCTACACATAATCTTAGTGACGCATCTTTCTTCTTCACAAACAATACTGGCACTCCCTAAGGTGACACACTGGGTCGAATAAATTCTGTCTCCAACAAATCTTGCAGTTATGCTTTTAATTTCCACAACTCTGCTGGAACCATCCTATAAGGTGCCTTTGAGATTGGCGCAGTTTTTGGGACTACGTTAATCACAAACTCTATCTTTTTATTCGGCGGCATACTAGACAACTCACGAGAAAACACATATGGAAACTCTTGAACTATAGGAATATCCTCGAGTTTTGGTGATGTTATAAGGACTTCCACTACTGTTGCCAAAAATGCTACACATCCATGATTCATCAACTGTTCTGCTTTTTATGTATAGATCATCGTGGCAAACAAAATGCTCTGATAACCTTTATACACATACTCCTCCTGACCTGGAGCGAAATATCACTATCATATCTCCGTAATTAATCGTCACATAATAGCGAGCCAACCAATCCATCCTTAACTCAACGTCAAAGTTCTGCAACTGTCTCAAAACTAATAGATCTACAGGCATAATCTACTACCTTAATTGCATTGGACACGACATGCAATACTCTCCCACATGCAAAGTATGATCAGGAATATGAACCTCATGTACATACTATAATGTCTCTATCTCTAGTCCATGCAGTAATGTGAATGCTCGACTAATAAAAGAATAAGATGCACCAGTATCAAAAAAATGCTCAAGCTCTAATGCCTCTAATCAAAATAATACATGTAACCACCCAGTCGGCTACTGATGCATTCTCCACTTGTGCAGCGTAGACACACCCACTCGTGTAACACACTGGACCTGTGCAAATTGCGAGGTTCGAGTGTTTGATATGGATTCCGAGCTTTTCCATACTTGGCGGAAGGTCGTAGACTGTATTCCGACCTAAAAGTTTGAATTTCTGGAATTTGGCTTAGTCCTGAGAGTTTTCACTCTCGGGGACCGGTCCCTGGTAGGAGAGACCGGTCCCCCCCGGAGCAGTGTTGCGGCAGACTTGAGGCAACCGGTCCCTAGCAGGGAGAGACCGGTTTTTGCGGGAAGGTCCCGAGGGATCGATCCCGGCTGCGAGAGACCGGTCCCTCTGGGCGAAAATTGCCCAGTTCGGGCTGATGCACTGCTTAGATTGTTGAGGGACCTAGGTGGATTTTGTTACATGAGAGGGCTTTTAGGCCATTTCCTCTCTCTCTTTCCCTCAATTCTCACTCTCTCACACATTCTAGAAAGAGAAAAAGAAGGAGAAACAAGAGGAGAAGAAGGAGAGCTTGCTTTGTGGACTTGGGACTTCTTCCTCAACCTCTCCTCTCACCATTGGAGGCTTGGAGCTTGCTATTGGAGCTTTGTGAAGGATCAATCTTCAACTCTTGAGGATTTTGAGCTTGGTTTGGAGCATCTAGAGGTAAGTGGCTAGTTTCCTTCCTCTAGATCCTAATTTTGGAGCTTTAAACTAGATGAAACCCTAGATTTTGGGATTTAGGATTTATTTTGGAGATTTTTGATTTGAGGGCTTTGGGACCCAATTGATTGGCTTAGAACCTTCCTTTAGGTTGGATTGGAAGGGTTTTTTCTCTCTCTTGCAACTTGAGAAGAGATTTCTACACAAGAGGTGAGTTTTGCTCTTTTCTTGAATCGGTTAAAGATTGAGCTTAGTATTGTTCGTAAGGTTCATTTGACTCTTACTCCTACATCTTTAGGGTGCTAGGAGACTAGTGGACACCTCCGTTCGGCGAAACGAAGAGTTTCGTTTTTCTGTGGGTTTGACTTCATGAAAACGGGGCAAAGTGGCCCCTATGCTTTCTATACTTATCGTAAAGTCTTTTTGAATGCGAACCCATGCTAAATAGGATTTATGTGAATTTTAAAACACTTAAAATGCATGTGCTATGTGTAAGATAAATTTCACTCTATATAGTAGAGCATTCTGGGTAATCTTCATGCATGTGAGAAGTGTTCGAGATAGTTATGAGAATCTTGTCTCTTGTGTTAAATTAACTCATAATTGGGTAATTGTAAACACTACACTATGATTAGACTTGGTGAATAAAGTGTCATAAAGGGGCACTTGACTTGGTAGACTATGAAGCTATTATATTGAGACATTGATATGATGACATAGTGATAGGTCATTGACATCTATTACTTTCCATGTTTTAGACATGATGACATAGAGATAGTCTTTGAGATATTCGATATATTCCATGTTGTTAGACATGAGGACTTGGTATTTGAGATGGATCTTACGTTACTTGCCATTGTGCTCATTCGCACATACTTGTGAGGGTCGCTCCCTACAAGCCGGCACTCCGGAGATGGCCATCGTGATACATATTCGCCGTGCGAGATTGGGCTCCGAAGTAGATTGCCGTGGAAAAGGCTCATTCCTAGAGTGGGGATGTTGACTACCACGAGACCATTACGCTCGGCATCGGCCAGATAGCCTATGGGTGGGTCTTCAGGCCAGACAGCCTTCGGGCGGGTCTCACGAGATTTAACTTTCAGTAGTTAACATGCCATATGGACATTGACTAGAATAGTAAACATCATCACTTTACTATTACAGTTTGGTCATTATGTTGGTTATTTACTCGCTCTCATTCATGCAAGAATAGCCTGTTATTACTTATGCAAATCATGCTAAGTAGAGATATCTTGTGGTAGCAAGTATTCATGTTTATCACCTGTTGTACATATCGCTCTTATTCATACTTGTTTACTGATCCTTTGTTTAGCTTTGGGCCTAGTGGCACATTTCACTGAAGTCAGTAATTGCCCACTGGGAACTATCATTTAATAATTCTCACGCCCTCTGTTTTATGATTTTCTTTCAGAGCCTTTGGCACCGGCGGAGGCACAAGATCGCGGCAAGGGTGTCGCCTAGCTAGATAGAGAGGAGCTACTTTTGAGCTTAGGTGGTTACTCTTTCTTTTATTGTATTAGAGAGAGAGATTTTGAGTACCATGTGTAGAGACCACTTATGTACTTTTCTAGCACTTATTTTGGGATATCCATTGTACTGCTTTGTGTTTTTACTTCTAGTGGATTTTAGCCTTTTGGTTATTTCTCTATTGTAGAATCTAGATGTCGTTTTATGCTCTGATATCTCTAGATCTTCTTTAACCGCTTTATTTATCATTTTGTTTTAAACGCCTTATATGTTTTAGACATATGGCGGGTTTGGGCAGGTGCCGGGCAGGCTTCCGCTGGGTCCCGGGGCGTGACAACTCGGCTCCTGGGACTGCCTCTTAGTCGAGCGTGAGGTTGAAGCTCGATCAGCAGAAACATATGCTGGTAAGACTCCTGATGTCTGTCGCAGGGTAGATGAGGAGAAAGCTAGTGATGGGGTTGAAGTGGTACCATGGGGACACGCTGCCCAAACATGCCCTACTTGTCCACAACGAAAATATCTGCTAGCTTGCTGAGCACACATATGAGGTAAGTATGGCCCACTACAAATCACACATCTCTCCTGTCGCCACTGCTGCTGCTGCTGTGGTCCCCTAGGCGTCCGTCTCACAAAAGACCCACGACCCTAAAAGCAAAATCGTGAATACTTTGGTGGTCTTCTCGAACTAGACTACTCCCCACTACTCTCTGTCGGTCTCTTCTTGTCTTTCTCACATTTCTATATTTCAACCTGCTTCTTCATTACTACCACACTTCTCTTAACCCATAAAGCCATCTCAATCACTTCATCCAAAGTCCGAAGGTGCTACGGCTATACAAACTAATATATATATATCTGGTCGTAGTCCTTTCTCAAATGAATATGCCTTATTATGCTCATCTCGTGCTGCAAAGGGTATACAGCTCAAAACTTGGACAAACTCTCTTGCGTACTCTTGAACAGATCAATCGCCCTATCTCATTTTCTTCAAATCATTTTCAAGTTTTTTCTTCACACGATCAGGAAAATAGACCCTCTATAACATCCCTGAGAACTCCTCCCATGTCAGACTCTCAGACATGTATGTACGTGTCCTTAACCACCAGGAATGATTATCTCCCTCAAAACAATGTACTGCCAAGTGTACTCTATTATTCTCTGGAATGTATAGATCCTCAAAGAACTTCTCCAAAGCTCTTACCCAAGCTTCCACTTCCCACGGCTCCATATTATGACCACTGAACCTGGGCGGATCGAACCTCCTAAACTCAGCCAGTCTTGAATGTACTCTCTCCTGCTCTGCCTCTGACTTCTCTGGTCTGCTCTCTGTCATCACCCCAGTCAGTCGCAATCTCTCAGTAACAGTCTCTGCTGGGGGTGCAACTACTTTAGGATCATCAACCGGAACACTCGATAGTGGAGCATCCTGTACTAACCTCTGCTGTGAAGTACTAACCTGCTGTGTTATCAACTCACATAACCTCCTCATTATCCCTATCATCCAAGTCATCTGCTCTCGAAGCTCACATATCTCACTAGAAGCATTCTGACTCTGCTCCTCTACCTGTCCTAGGGTAGATTCTTTAGATGACTGTGATTGCTACTCCATCCTGATCACCTGAAATTAAAATAGAGATTAGTCATACTAAGTCTCGCAACTCAACCCAATCAAACGAAAGTCTAGAAGAATATACCTTTTCATCTGTGATATTATGTTGTCTGCAACCAACATAATCATCCAGAAGAAAAAGACACATCTCCTTTAATCACTTTTCAATTCTCTCTGAAGAGGTTGTATAATTCAATCTTTTGACTTTCGCTACAAATCACGTCTCTCTCGTCCTATATCTTGGGGCTCTGTCCAGCCTAAAGTTTTATATGCCAAATATCCTAGGCTCTGATACCAACTTAATCTGTCACGCTCCGGGATATAACGAAAGCCCGGGTTACGTCAACAGACCTGCCGCATGCATAAGGATACTCCTTATACATATGAAGCGTCAGCAAAACCTATTCAACAAAATTAAAATTAACTAAGATCTAACAACAGTAGGTATCAGAGAAGAATAAAAACTATATACTATAGCAACATTGTAACGATATACAATCATCACCACACTAGTCTTCAAAATTGTACAACATCTCTAACCACTCCAAATCTAAAAATACTGTACAGACTGCTCACTAATAGGTAGTCCAACTACACACACAAGAAAAGTAGGAGATGCTAATTATTCGCAATCCCCTTATCTCGATCAGTCGCTAATGCTGAAGTCTCTGAAATAAAATATGAATAAAGAGGGTATGAAAACTATAATCAATATCCCCAGTTGGTACAGTCAACAATGACGGTCCACACCACTAGGTCCATAAGAGACAAATTAAAATAGTAAATACTGAGCAATACAAAGGAACAGATAATAGTATGAATAATTGCAAAAAATAACTACTACTATCATACATCTAGAATATAACTAAAATTATAAATCATGTATTGCATGCATCAATTAAATACTAAATAAAATACTGCAATAATATCCAATCATAGTGACCGGCTCAACAGTCAGGTCTAGCCTGCGCCGCCTCGTGTCCAGCACCCACCTATCGTGGTCCGCTACCACGCAGACTACTGTCTGACCGATGCCATAATAATATCTCATAGCCCAACCTCCGAATTGCACTCGCGGGGCGCTACTCCAACCAAGTATAGTATCACTGTCAAACTCAATATAGCATGCAGGCTGTGGTCAAAGGCGATGATCAAATAGATCATGATAAAACTGTCATAGTATCCAAAATACAGTTATAGTCTACATTATCTATAGTTGTTTATTGATCTTTGGGAAAATATCACATATCTATATGTGTCTTAATTTACTCTACTTGCAGTTAAAATATCACAATTATCTCAACTATGTCAACGGTTCATCTCACAGGTTAACTAATATAATATAGACATAGAAATTAACTCGCCAATTTTGACAATACGGAACCCACATATATCGCAAATCCATGAAACAAGACGACAGTCAAAATAGTCAGATAATATGTTACAGCTTTCCTAATTTGAACGACTGCTACGAAATCAGCTCCTAAAATATATATAAAAAAATCAGTTTCTAACTCTTAATTTCTACCAAAAAATTATCAAAAGAGCCTAAACGAGATATAATAATATTATGATACTAACCATGATGTCGAAATCCCAAAAGTACATGTGCGCGCACTCGACTCGCTCGCTCACTCGCTAGAACGAAACCAAGCTCTCTCTCTCCAATTTTTTTTGTGCTCAATCCCTCTCTCTCTTTCTCCCTAAAACTTAACAACAAAAAAGAAGATAAAGATGGGTGTCAACGTCCACTCCATGGCCTAATATAGAAAAAATACCAAAAAGCCCCTCCAAAATTAAGTATTTTAACTTTATTCCTCTACAAATTAAATATTATGTTTCAAAGTCCGTTTTTGTGTCTATTTTACACTAAACGTCTTCAACTCAATCAAGTATAAATTTATACTGTAATATTGCCAATTTGCTAAGATTCAGTATNGTTCGTTTTGGCTTCCGAGCGAGAACGAGAAAGAGGCGATGCACCATCCTTGCTGCTACGTACGTTGACCTTGACTTGACAGATTCATCCAATCCAATTGAACCTACACTCAAAGGAGGACTACAAGTGAAGGGTGATGCCGTCAAAGAAGTAATCAGCATTAAGATCTTTCTTGGGGGTTATCAGTGCCCTATAGAATGAATAAGGAGAGCCCGGCATTCATTTCTTCATTCATAGCTGAGTCTACTAAAAGAGGGACCAGCCTCATCGTGGTGATTAGAGGACACCTCTGATCGTTCACCTCTAATGTGACACGTTCCCTCCCAGTTCTATTCTCAACAGGATCAGTCGGCTAGAGAGCGGGACTCTTCATCTTCCGGGGAGGGAAAGTCGTCCCCTCTACTGACCGAAGCCTCAGTTCGGAGGTCTTCGCGTCAACATGTTACGAGGCTCCTGTCTTAGGCCGGTCACCATTACTTTTGACTGTGAAAGGCGAAGATCTGGGCAAGGGAAAGCGCAGTGAGTGCGCCTAATGCAAATATTTCCTTTTTTTAGAAGATAGATTCACTAGATGTCCAATCTCTAGTGGTGGTGGGACCAACCGACGATGTATGTCGTCCGACCCGACCTCAGACTCTTTCTTCCCGACCTATTTGACTCTCTGGCCGCAGTTATTTAGGTGGTATCCCGAGATTGAAGAGATCGAATTCCTCCCGTATTGAAAGAAAGATATGAACTGGGTAAATGGAAATGGAAAAGAGATGTTTCCAATTCCTCAAAATCATCAGCTTTTTCTACATCCTGATGATCTACTATTGTATGTAGATCGGCCCATATAATGAAAGCAGATCTTGGTCCATGGAGTCCCAAGAAAGTAGGAACTCCAACCTGTCCGATGCTTCTTCGGCCAAATACGATATCAAAGTGGGACCTGCACTATGAGCAAGCTGTGCGAAAAACCGCTTCTTTTTTCCGGTTCCGGAACTTGGTCGAAATGGGCCGGGAAACCATGGATTTTTATCTTAGCTGCCAATTGCCCATTGGGCGGGACTCTGATAACTCGACTGATCCACCCCTTAGCCCTCGAGCCTCGTCTCATGCGTAGGGTAAGTCCTCTACCTAACAGATAGGGAGCAAACTTGAACCAGAGAAGGAGGTGGCCGCTGACGCCGTTAAAGAAGAGTTGAGAAGAAAAGGCGTTACAGACCGTTAATCTGATGTATCAGGCTCCTGGTCCAAGACGGGTGTAGAGGCAGTAATAACCAAAGGGGCAGGGGTTATTGGGCAAAGCAAACTCCGTTACGGTGTAGAGTTTTCTGGCAGTCTCTGCTAGAGGCTTGAAGCTAAGAGAAGCTTGACTGAGGCGACGATCCTGAAAACCGGTACTGTAACTCCGTACCTGGTAAGATAGCATTCTGTTAGAAAGTGGCACTGCGGTAAATAATTCAAAAGTTACTGTAGCACTTTCTGCAGCATGGTGTCCTATTAGGATAGGAGGCTATAGTGCAGGCGCTAAGCGTCGATTCGAGCCCGTCACTGTGGTATCGCGGTTGGAAGGCCGTTTGAGTGTGGTCTAACAGCTTCAATCTTGGATTGGCTAAGGAAGGTCGTGGAGGGCCTGTTTCTGCACTCACATATCTCGTTTAATAGGGCATCGTCCACTCCTGGATACAGTGGTTGAGGGGTCCATCCCTCCTCTCCTACTGTATAGGGAGCGGTCCCTTCCCTTCTGGTATCAGAGCCAAAACATACCCTTACCCTTACCATACCTTACCCACATACCCATTAGGAATACCCAGACCTTTAGTGAACCCCTATGAACACCCTTTACCCTTAGAAGACCTATCCCATACCCCCTTAGGACACATCCTTACCTTAGAAGAACCCCCTAGGACCTACCCTTACCCAGTTTTCCACAACCTTTTTGTTTTCAAAAAAATACCCATACAAAAATTTTCCTTTTCTCCGGTTTCCCTAGCCTACCCAATTTTTCGATTATTCCCTTTTATTTTCTCTTTAGCCCTTTTTTGGTCAGAACTCACCCACTTTTCCCAAAAACCTACCCAAAACCCATATTTTTGCTCTAAGTACCACGAGATTGTGAGTTCTTCCCGCTACCCCCCTGGTGGGAAGATAACTTTATTTTCTCAGCTATGGAAGGCAGTGAGTCCACCCCCATAATTAACTCGTAAGAATTCACTGGTAACGAACTCACTCCTATCAGTGGAGACATGCGAATGGATGCTCCCTTACCTAAGTGGAAACTACCCATTATCCGGAAAGGAGATGTGTATTCTGATCTTCAACACTTTATCCGCATCTTCGGACTGAGATCAATGGATAGAGTCGTCATGAAGGAAAGGTCAGTACCCATTGGTTGTGATGAGGCCACGATTTCTATTCTCCTTGTGGAACCTGACGAGTTCGAGGAAATCTTAAAGAAATACAGTTTTGTACACCTCGGGATGGTTCAGGTAGGAATCACGCCACAACCAAGGCGAGGTCTCAACACTTCCGTAGTGTCCAGCACGTTAGACTGTAGGCACAACTCATTTTCAGATACTTTAATAGCAGCTGTGCAGGCACCACTGCATGATGGACCAATTTCGTTCACATGCTATCCCAACTTGACACTGAGCCTCACTGACCCGTGGCTCCCGCATACCCTAAAGATTAAAGTGAAAACTCATGGCTTTGATATGCTTGAGGGTTCACATAATGTGACTTTGCTATGGTCACAAGATTTTTAAACACAACTTCCACCTGTGAAACACCAGTAACGGTATGAATCTGTGTATTACCAGTCTTCGTTTTATGGCAAGCCACTTGTACCCAAGGTTATCAATGTGTCTGAGGTTGAGTTCCCTGATGAATGGATTCTCAACTAGTTGACCTGTCTTCCTCCTCCTTAGCCCTCGACTTGCTGTCAAAGGTCGATATTGAAAGAAGACAGCAGGGTTAGACTTTCCTTTTTAAGTAAGTCTTTATCTCGGAATACTCACACCCCTATCAACTATTGCACTAAACGATATATATCTATGATGTTGATTAAGGGTCGAGGTAAGGACCCTATGCTTTCTAACCTTTCATTTCAGGATCCAGCAAGACCATGCACAGGTGAAAGGAAGAAAAGCCATAGGACTTCTAAAGTATCCAGAGTCGTAAGCGCCATCCCACGCACATATCATCAGGAGACAGCCGAGATAGACAACACAAGATCCTTCTCGGCCCATTCTGGTTCGGGAGGCTTATTCCAGGTAAAGCCTGCCAGATCAGAAAGGTTTTCCCGGAGGAGCAAGGGATCCGCTCCTTCCATGTGGCGAGGAAACAGACAACACGGGGCAGCCTCGTAAAAAATTGGTTGCTGTTCTCTTCTCCATCACTGCCACGATAAGAAAGGCAACGAAATCTCCATCAAGGCCGTTCGAGGAAATAACAGTTAACGGTGAATGCGCAGCGAACCCAGTTCATGCTTCAACCGAGGGCAAGGCAGCTGCCCTACATAAACAACTTAACAGGGGCAACCTCACACTTCATTATCTCTGTTCGGTCCTCGACGACCTTCAAAAGTTTCTGAGACGACAACAAGCTTCATTGGTATCCATTCAAGGTGGTCTCAGAGATATCCAAAGATCTCAAGCACTCTTAGCAAGCCGATTAGGCTGCTCGGAGCAGATTGAGATCCCCCAGTACGCAGGAGGATTGTCAGATCTGAGCGATGAAGAGGAGCAATCCTCTGACGTCGTTCTGCATCACCAAGACTTTGCGTCGCCTACCATACCTGGAGTAGGTACTTCACCCGGAGCAGCTACTTCTGTACCTCAACGCTTCACACCATTCGGTAGCAACCCTGGCTCCGTTGGTGGAAACTTTGGAGGAAGGCTCTTTGCTTTCAAAGGAGGTTTCCTAAGCGGAGGATTCAGCAATTCCTTCGCAGGTCAAGCTTCTTCATTACCACCATGGAAGAAGACTTTCCAGAATGATGACCTAAGCCATATGGTCATCGCTGGGCGGTCTGTCTTTCCGGATCTACATCGGCACGAAAAGGAAAGCGAGTTGCAATGCAAAGGCAGAGATCCTTTGGAGACCTGTCTTCATCTCTCGCTCCCTCGAGCGACGACGAAGAATCCTATCTGGAGGAAGACGAGGCTCGAGGGCTCTACTTTCTCCGTCTATCCTTATTATACTCTAGATTAAGAGTTAACTTGATCTCTCAGCCAAAGTTCAACAGTGAGGGTGACTCGATTACAACACTATGGGAGTGCAAGGAAACCTATGGGGACCTAGACCATGCAAGACTAAATGCAAGAAAAACTACCATGCAAGAAGGGCGTAAGGGAGCGTGCAGGTGCTCCGTGCAAGTGTGGAACAGAATGAAAACGGATTTAGCTGAAAATCTCCTACTTGTATTCTCTATACAAAATAACTATCCAAGAGTATGTTATGTATGTGTGCCCGATCTTCCGTCTAGTCCTGGTCTAGGAATGACTCAGGTGGNCAGATCCTGTCTGAACCAAACCATAAAGGATTCGACTTGAACCAAACTGAATCCGATCTGAACTAAATCAAACCGGATCCAAACCAAACCGGATCCTGTCTGAACCGAACCATAAAGGATTCTACTTGAACCAAAGTGGGCCCGATCCAAACTGAACCGAACCGGATCCCGTCTAAACCAAATCATAAAGGATTCGACTCGAGACGAATCTGGTTCAATCCGATCAGAACCATAAAGGATCCGACTCGATTCGAGGTAGGTCCAATCCGAACTGAACCACAAAGGATTCAGCTTGAACCGAAGTGGGTCTAATCCAAACCGAACAGGATTCGACTTGAACAGACTCGAGCCGAATCTGGTCCAATCCGATCAGAACCATAAAGGATCTGACTCGAACCAAAGTGGGTCCGATCCGAACTGAACCACAAAGGATTCAACTCGAATCGAAGTGGGTCCAATCCGAACCGAACAGGATTCGACTTGAACCAAAGTGGATCCGATTCGAACTGAACCAAACCGAACCGGATCCCATCTGAACCAAGCAGTAAAGGATTCAACTTAAACCGAAGTGGATCCAAACCGAACCGTAAAGGATGCGACTTGAACTGAAGTAGGTCTGATCTGAACCTAACCGTAAAGGATCCGACTCGAACCGAAGTGGGTCCGATCCAAACCAAACCGTGAAGGATCGGACTCGAATCGAAGTGGGTCCGATCCGGATCAGAACCACAAAGGGTTCGACTCGAACCAAAGTGGATCCGATCTGAATTGAACCATAAAGGATTCAGCTTGAACCGAAGTGGGTCCGATCTAAATTGAACTACATGAAGATCGAGCTAAACTGAACCAAGCTATAAGTTGGTTCGACTTAAATTAGAAACTGGTTCAGCTCAAACTCAAACCCAAAAGGTTTTCAGTTGAGTCGGAATGTAAGAGCTCAATCTGAATCAAACTCAAACATATCTTGAACCAAATCATGTGGATTGAATCCAAACCACACTGAACTATAAGAAGGTTAAAATTGAGCCAAGATATAAGGGCTCAACCTGACCCAAAATTAAAGGGGACTTGAACTAAGTCACAAAAGTTCGGCTTAAACCAAGTCTTGATGTGTTTCGAACCAAAGTATAACGGTTCAACCCGAATGACCAAACAAACCAAAGGACGCCCAACTCAAATCAAACACGAAGGTTTCAAGTCAATTCAACTTGAACCCTACTGTGATGATTCGAATTAAGTAAACCGGCTCTATCCGAACCGAAGCAAATCAACGGTTCAAATTGAGCTAAATTCAACTTAACCGGCTAGGTCAACTTAATCGACTCATAAGCTGAAAACAAATGACCATCAAGTCGTTAAACTGAACAATCGAATGACCATCAAGTCGTTAAACTGAACAATCGAATGACCATCAAGTCGTTAAACTGAACAATCAAATCAAACTCAATTGACCGCCAAGTCGTTAAACTGAGCAAATCAAATCAAACTCTATTGACCGCCAAGTCGTTAAACTGAGCAAATCAAATCAAACTCTATTGACCACCAAGTCGTTAAACTGAGCAAATCAAATCAAACTCCTTTTGACCGCCATATCGTTAAACTGAATAAATTAAAATTAAACTCAACCTCAGCCTATTTCAAACAACCGCCATGTCATTAAACTGAGCAATCTGATCTCAGTCAACCACCAAGTCGCTAAACTGAGTATTCTAGTCTTATAAACTTCATGTACAATGGGGGTATAAGCCATGTACACAGCAAATCATATTAATAAAATTTTATTTGCATGTTTTGTCTCTTTTATCATCAGCATTTATATTTGGTCTCTTAATCGAGGGTTCCTTAATACCGAAAGTGTGAGGTAATTAACAGCAGATTCTTGAGTCTGTTGGAAGCCACCTTAACACCGAAAGTGTGAGGTAATTAACAGCAGATTCTTGAGTCTGTTGAAAGCCATAAACCTATAATCCTTATTTCAAAGTAAAATTCAAACAAATTTAATCTGTACTATGAATGACCACTCGCCTTAGAAATACCTATGGCGGGGCAGGTTTATTCGCGGCAGACAGTAACGACCCAGCCCACTAGCAACAATAACTCGTTGGGCCTAACCACCAGCCCAAAATGCTTAAGCCTAGTTATTATTACTAGTGTCTAAGTCTCTTATATATCCAATCACATCCCCATTCCTATCCGATGTGGGATTATTGGGGTGTGACAAAACTAGTAGAACAAGTTAGTGAATGGACTTAGATCGTTCTTGTGAAACACTAGGTGTCAATGTAGTTACTAAATATGAACCTAGCTAGTAACATAGAATGAATATAGTCTCAAGAACATGTAGAGGATTAAGACAATGTATGTTAGGGTTCAAGTGTATGTTATTGCCATATAAATTATATGCTTCTTAAATTAGAAGTAGACAACGATTGTTGAGAACTCTAAAACTTAAGTTGCATGAGTATAGTGCTATATGAACCCTAGAGATGTATTGAACTAGTAGAGTAAACTACTTGTATGGATATAGAAAACATAGTAGAACACTAGGCGTCATTGAGTGTCACACATGAACCTAGTGACAGATTGAACTATGAATTGGGTGTAACCTATTGTACAATTATAACGAATTACGACATATACAAAATAACTATCTAAGAGTATGCTATATATGTGTGCCCGATCTTCCGTCTAGTCCTGGTCTAGGAATGACTCAGTTGGAACCAACTCAGTATGGGAAGAAGCCCTTCTAAAGTGTGTCGGGATTGTACATGTAACATGTTCTAGGTGTTTTGCCATAGTTGGATATACCGTGATATGAGCATGCTAGGGAGTGGCAAATTTCGAGATAGTGTTACCATGGTTTGTAGTGAGTTCTCTAAATAAGAGAAATGGATCATACTCACATAGTTTGTTTTAGCCTGTGGAGATCGCGACTCCACAAGCAGTGAGCTCCGGAGTGTTACAGGTATGGGTTGAGCAGTTGACTCCCCAGTAGACAGCCTAAGGTGGGTGATTGGGTCGTATAGCGCCTCCCCACGTGGCTTAGGGATGTGAGTTGGGCTCGATTTTATAGTAAGCTGGTATGATTGGGTCAAGAGGTAAAAGAGAAAGACATCAAGAGCATAGTAGGTCTCGTCTTTGTATACCTTATAGAGAGAACATAGTAGTAGTGTTATATGTTTGGTGACAAGTTGATTATGCCTCCTCGACAAACAACACGAGGTAGGTGATTGGGTCGCATAGCACCGAGAGGGGTGAGCTGGACTTGACCTTATGGCAAGCCAGCTTGATTGGGTCAGGGGTAAATGGGGGGTCAAGTTGAGCATATTGGACCTTGAAACTTATTTTTATTTTGTAACGGCATAATAGTGTTTATTCTAGTTTATGCATAGTGTAGTTGTTTGCTACTTCTTGGTTATCATATCTACCTATATCTTGATTGGACCTAGTGGAAAAATAGTCAAGGTCGGCGGCCGAACTCATTAGAAATTTTTTTTAGTGCTCACGCGCGCCCCCTATTTTGAAGAGCCAACCACAAGCAGAGCGGCATCGAACCGAGGCGTGGACTTTGTGCCCTAAACAGCAAGATCGCCAACTATAGATTATCTATATACAAGTAACAAAAATGTAAAGATATTTTAGAAATGGAAATATAATTGAAAGCAAAGATGTATATTAAGGAAAAAGGCATGTAATATGTATTAAATTTGAGAAATATATGTAAAAATGTGAATGTTCCAATGTTGTAATAGTTAGATTTACATTCTCGCTTTTGTGATATGCCCTTGTACAAAACTATGTTATATTATTTTTTCTCAGTGAAATTCAATGTATTGGTTTTGTTTACGCTTTGGACGAATGGAGAAAACTCTATCCGTTCGGCAGGTCTGTGTACATGCCCGCAGGGCTTCCACTGTGGAACGAGGCGGTGCTTGACAGAATGTTTCTAAATGCACCAAGGACTTTTAATATTTTATCACCTTAGATCAATCTTTTTGGCCATGGAATCAAAAGTCAACAATAGCGATTACTTATAGGGCCCACTATTGTCTATGATTCAAATGTCATTATGATTGATCCAATAGCCAAAAAGGCTATATATATATATATATATATATATATANCCTCTAGCTTTTCTATGTCGTCCCTCTCTCTAAGCTAAAGAAAAGAGATCCAATTCATGTACTTCGCTATTTCCTGCGGATCTCTCGTTACTTCTCTCTGATTGTGATTTCCCACGTGCCTTACTATACCGCTCAGGAAAAGCAAAAATAACCAGGAAAAACATCTTCCCCTTTCTTAATCAACTTTTCCTTGCGCTTACCACTTCTTCAAACTTGCGAGCGAGTGTCGATCGCTCCTTTGCCTGGGAAAGATCTGACGACTCCTGCCCAAGGCGGGTTACGAATTCAGATTCGCTACTGCCAAATAGGCCAGGAACGAGCTTCCGCTTTATCTAAAGTCAAGAAAAAAAAACTTTCTTTCTCTATTCCTGATCAACGGATTCAGAGTGAGAAGGTGAAGTCCCCTTCTCGTTGGATGACCGGCCCCTTCTTATGGTGAACTCCTGTCGCGATGAATGAAACTCCGTTCCGTGCCCCGTGTCAATCACATAGGAAAGTCGTTGGGTCGCCGGAGACCTATTTCTATGAAAGAATTATACAAAAAAGCCCCACTTATAGGAGCTCATACCTTCCAAGTACTGTACTTATGCGCTACTGTTACTTTCAAAGAAAAAAGACAACTCCACTAAAGTACGTATACTATAAAAAGCCAGCCATCAAGCAGGATACTGTAACTTGAACGTTGGAACGAAAGTTGCTTTTCCCAACGAGCGTAATAAGATATGCGAGACCTTCCCCATAAACTAACCGAGAGACCTAGGCACTGGCATTCGAACTAGAATCGGGCATTCCCTACTGGCTTAAGAAAAGAGAGCTTTCAATGCGTAACAAACCCAATAAATAAGTAATTGGGTGTACTATAGGGTCCTGGCGTGTGTGACAGTGACACTTCTACTTCCCCTTACTTTCGAAAGGCTAGTCGGGAAGATAGTGCCCATTGATGTAGCTGCTTTCACGTCCCTACCTATATTAAAGTTAAAGATAAGCAATATGGGATAGGCTGTCAACTGGAAAGCGGACGTGCATCCTAATCCTAACCAATGATTTCCGGGTAAAGGCTTGACTTTCGGGCATATCAAGAAGACAGGTTCGGAGATGTGAGTAGAGGCAAAGCTTACGGGACTATCGCAAAAGGCACTTTCACTTTCCAAGGGGCTCATCATCAAGGGCGTACTCTCGCCCGGGAACAGGCAAAGGGAACGTAAGGTAAGTTATTACATCCAGTGGTTTCTGGATTTCCACGTTCAATGGAAGCGGTAATGGTAATAATAAGAGGGCGAATGGCGACTCCAATAAACGAACCTGGGCCTGGTTCATATACCTTTTCTAAAAAACCAAGTCCCAACCCAAAGCCTAAAAACTAGCAGGGAACATACTGGAAAAAGAGGCAAGTCCAATAATATCTGGCTGGCATCAACTCTATCTCGTGTTGACTGGACCCCAACTCCCTATTTTTCAGACTCTTATTCGTGGAGTTGTTTTCTTCTGTCATCTTCCCTTCCTTCAGGTTTCTTTTCCACACTTGAACTTGAAAAAGACGAACTTGATTCACGAATGAAGGGTCGTCTCTATCTTTCTATTTTGTAAATGATTACTCTTCCACGGATTCGGATTTCTCCAATTCACTTTCTGAGTCTCAGTCAGTCTATGCCCGAGATGGAAATGAAGCGTATTATGTCTTCTTCTTTATTACTGCTTAAGTTAAGATTTGGGATGCGGCGGATGGAGAGAATAGGAATTCATTAGTTCTAGAAAGGGGGCTAGTTTCAGTGGATCGATCAAAGGGGGAATCGTCTTAATCATTTTTATGTGACATCGGCCAGGTTATGAAATAGAAGGACCTAAGGTAGAGGGAGAAGGGATTTCCCATTTCTATCTTCTTTCTACGAGTAGAAGGCAGCCTATAAAGGAGGGAAAGGAAGTGTGGTCGGGGAATCAGACCTAATGACCCGAAGGAAAGCATAGATAGGAAGGAGCTGGGTCTTTGGCTGAGGCTGGAAAGCATAAATTAGTTGAAAAGCAAGCCCGAGTAGCCGAAAGGAAGGTTCGATTGTAAGTCCAAGACCCTCCAAGAAAAGAATTGACTCACAATCTATCTCCTCTGATTTTAGGAAATCATACCTCTCTTTCTTAATGAAATATCTGTCTCGCCCTTATCAATCAAGCGAATCCTTATCCTTCTTGAAGCTTATTCTGATTAACTGAAATAGCCTATTCTCGAACAGCCGATTCTATAGATGATATAAGAGCGGATTCGTCCTGCTCTCATTCTTGCTTGCCATTTATCGGCCGGGGAATATTAATAGAGAATGTTTGAAGGACCCACTCCGCGGTAACTATTACAAAAGAAAAAGTTAGACAGACTAGGAATATTCTTCGCATCTCGAAAGAAATGGTTTCCAAATCAATCTCCTCTTCGCTACGTCCCTTACTTTACCTTACTTCCCTTAAGGGGAGAAAGCAGGTTTTGTTGGGCGGTTCCATTTTCATATGCTTAATAACACATGTGATTGGAGAAGTCAAGCACCTGGTTTTGGTCCTGTTATTCCGGAGGTGAGAAACCTATTTCCCAACCAGGTTCTATCTCTCAGGCGTAAACTTCTTTCGTAAAGCACTGTTCAAGCTAGTGCGAGGAAGAAGGTGAGGAATCATCAGTCTCAGAATCAGGCGGTGAAGAATCTGAAGTTGAGGCAGAAAGTGCATCGGAATCAGGTACAAAAAAAGAAAGAACCCTCGGATACTTCGGAGAATGGGGCGGAGAAGTCAGAGTTGAAGAAAGAAAGAAAGGCAGGTTAAAAAAAACAAGCCGAAAAACGTTGCTTCGTCTGTCTCTCAAACAAATAAACTTCAAGCGAAGCCTTCCTTTCCTTCCCTATCGTTCGTACTGTAAAAAAGGTAACTTAACCAAGTTGGTATCCACTTCTTGTGATTAGAAGGCACTTCGTAAGAAGTGCTCGAGTTCGACTCTCGAGGTGGTTCGTTCCAGTCGAAGATTCCAGTCCTGTCGAAGGCTAAGTCCCTGATATAGCCTCAGTTGACTAGTCTCAGTCGTGCCAATTCAAAGGGAAGGCCCCCACCTAAGATCCAAACTGAAAGGTGGAAGAGGTCCCAAAGCAAGAAGAAAGCTGGCTGGCAAGAGAGATAGCAAAAGCCGAAGAAGGAGAAGTGCCAAGTCCAGAGGTGAGGAAAAGCAAGGGA
>NC_033642.1:4906797-4957274 GCF_001540865.1 Ananas comosus | reverse complement strand
ATAATCTGTCACGCCCGGGTACCAGCGGAAGCATATCCGGTACGTGCACAGACCCGCCATACACCTGCAGTATATAAGGCGTCTACAAGAACACAAGTCGATAGGAAGAAAAAACATAGAAAATCCTATCCTGATATCAGAGCAAAGTACAAGTCGATATACTATCCGCAAAAGAACAAAGAGTGTACAATCCAAAATCTCGGCTAAAAGAGAAAGTATCATAACTGAAGTAACAGTCCAAAAAAGTACATATTCATCACGGGGTATACAAAAGAAGATACAATGGTAGTCTCTCTATACATGGGGACATCACCCTCGACCGTACCCCGAGTAGCAAGGTGATCGACTAGCAAGCTCCTAGCAATGTCTAGCTAGACGCGACTCCCTTGCCACGATCCCTAGCCTCTCCTGTAGATGGCTCTGTAGAAACAACAATAAAAAGGGCGTGAGAACTATTAACAATAGTTCCCAGTGGGTAAGCCGCCAGCCTCGGCGAATTACACCATTAGGCTCAAGATGTACTAAATGAAAGTAAAAGCGATAATTACATGATATAAATATGCAATGCTAATAGGCAATAGGCATGTATTCACATGTAATCATGATTTCTGCAGTAATGAATCAGTTGAGTAATAGAAGTATAGCAACTACTATAAACTACAATAAACACAAGCATGAACATGGATGTGTAAGTAAATACTGTACACTATAACTGATGAGCATTCATTACTATCCTTTGTCATTTAGTACTTTCTTTTCATTCATAAGAATCTACCCAAGGTTGTCCCACTTGCGCCGCGCCTAATGGCCCCGTGGTAGTATACACTCCCCACGGCAATCCACTTCGGCACCCAATCCCACACGGGCGAGCAACTGTCGCGTAGGCCAACTCCAGAGTGCCGGCTTGTAGGGAGCTACCCTCACAAGCATGTGCGAATGAGCACGATGGCAAGCAAGCATAATCCACAGTCCAACATGTCTCAATTATCATGTTTTAACTCACAATATTCTTGCTCTCGATCCTTTGATCGACATTTCAGTATACAAATATTGATAACAACTAGTATCCACTAGGTTAATAAACATACGAGAGGAATGCAACTTTACATATGGCATTAGAATCTTTCCACTATTATGGCGCTATCAACATAGGCATAAAGCATGTTATTGTTCTATACTTTAGGGTCGTTAAAGTCATAAGAACGTCATTGTTCTCTAGTGTCTAGGAACATGCTAGAAACATATTAACTAGTCAGCATAAACCTGAATACTTTATGCATGTATGTTCTCTACTTAATAGAGATTTTATTTCAAGCAAGCTAACATTAAGGTGACGCATTCGAAGTCCTTATTAATCATATACGCATAGGCTAGATCACTTCTATAATACACATAGAACATAGGGGAGCTTCACTTGCTCTAGTTAGGTCCGACCCACCTTGTACCAAGCTCAAGTCAGTCCAAAGGAATCCCCAGGATCAGCTCCACTAAGTCTCAATCCTGCTGAACACAAGGCGTGAATATCGTATTACAACTTCAACCGAAAGGTCCAATTTTGGCGTAATTGTACTTAGTACATAGGAATAGTTTAAATCCCTGTTGAAAGTTTTGAGGAGCCCAAGGATCTATCTAGATTGTATCTATCACCTAGAGGGGGGGGTGAATAGGTGAACGGCCAAAAACCACAAATCTCGATGCAATAAAAATAAATGCGGAAAATAAAAAGCACACCGAGATTTACGTGGGAAAACTCCAACTTGGAGAAAAACCCACGGGACCAACACGCGAAAAAACAATTCACTAAGAGAAAAGATTACAAGGTGATTACCGACTCCACGGACTCTACCTCTCTTAACCTCCTATGAATCTTCGCGCTACCCTCCGGGTTGTCCACGCCCTCACGTCCGAATCCACGAACGCCTCCACTTCGAATCCACGAAGCTTCAATCACGCCGAATCCACGACGCCACTCGAATCCACGAGCCCACGATCCGAATCCANCTCCGTTTTCGCTCGTTTTCGTTCGTTTGACCTCCGATTCATCTCAAATCGAACCGAGGCTCTATAAACATGTTTTCGAGCACGATCTCATCATCTTTTCATCCACGCTAATGCCGGATTTAGCTCATGGTCCAACATAGCCTTTCGGGTCCCGTTTTCACGCCTCTGTATAGATACCACCTATGTACTCTTTTAGCACTTGTATTTGGATCTTTGGTTGTACTACTTTATGGTTTATTAGTGATTTTAACTCTCTACTCTTCACATTGCTTTAGTCTCTAGATGATGTATATTGCTCTGATACTTCTAGATGTTTTCTTTTATTGTCTCATTCATCGTTTTGTTTTAGACGCCTTATATGTTTTAGACGTATGGCGGGTCTGGACACGCGCCGGGCGGGCTTCCGCTGGGTCCCGGGGCGTGACAAAGGGTTAGCTAGGGATCATCTAGGGTTCGGTTCCAAGGTGAAACCCTAGAAGACTTAAATACATATAGCTCCATTTTGCGGAAAAACCCATCAAAACTCAATATTGAGTCCTTCACAGCGCGTGCAAAATGCGCAAACGCACCTCCACATGCGATTTCACGTGAAATGGTACATAAAATGTCGCAACTTTTGCGAAATTACCGTTTTGCCAACACCGACCTCTCCTCGATCAACGCGCGATCTCCGCAGATCCGTCCGTCAGATTTGCGAACGGATCACACCAGTGCGATCAGCACGTCTGAGGCAACAAATCTATGATTTTGTTTCGCCTCGATCGGTCACGG
This sequence comes from Ananas comosus, assembly GCF_001540865.1. Taxonomy (NCBI): domain Eukaryota; kingdom Viridiplantae; phylum Streptophyta; class Magnoliopsida; order Poales; family Bromeliaceae; genus Ananas; species Ananas comosus. The sequence goes on along the minus strand of NC_033642.1, from coordinate 4,954,502 downwards.
ATTCGCGACGAAACCCGTTCTCTCTTCCAACAGAAAAAATGACACACAAATACATATAAAACATGTATTTTTCAATTTTCTTGAAATCCGTGTGTCAAACCCAAAATCCGTCAGCGCCATCGGTTCCAGAATAACCGAACCGTTCGAAACGAGCTATTGGACTGCTACGAACGGAGTCCGATACGCGCCAGAAGCCAACTTCGCGCCGTGGCTTCTCTGGAAAACCGAGTTACTATTCACTTTAAGTGAAACTTGGAGATCGCGTAAAATATCCGTTATAACTCGTTTTCTCCCGAAACTTGACGAGTGCTTTTGTAATTAAATTACACACAAAAATATTGTCAACAGAGAGTTTAGCTACACTGCCAAAATCTCAGTCCTTACAGCATGTTAATCAACATTGACATACAGTTTATCAAGTGAAAGTAGAATATTATATACATGATAGTTAAACTTGTAATAGAGGCATGACTATGATTAATCTTGTTTAATTACTTGCTTTTCATATATTTGCTTAATTAATTTTCCTTATAGCATGCCTATGTTAGCCTAGTGGAGTATTTCGCCGAGGTCGGCGATTTGCCCACTGTGAACTATTGTTTAACAGTTCTCACGCCCTCTGTTTTGTTGTTTGTTTCAGAGCCATCCGCATCGGGAGTGGCTAGGGATCGTGGCAAGGGGTTAGCGACTAGCTAGATGTCACGCCCGGGTACCAGCGGAAGCATATCCGGTCACGTGCACAGATCCGCCGTGTACATCACAACTCAAGTATACACAAGGCGTCTACAAACCATATAGTAAAACATTCAATTCTAACCAGGTAATCAGAGCAAGACTTTTAAGTTTAAACTTATACAATCCAAACCTTAATACAGAAAATAAGAACAAAGTACAATTTACAAAAACTTAATATACAACTCTGTACTAAACTACATAAACTGCTGGAGGTTGTCTAGTACACGTCCAAAAAGGTTCTAGCTAGCCGCTGACCCCTCGCCAGGAACCCTAGCCTTTCCCGCTGTGGAAGGCTCTGTAAAAACAACAACAAAGAGGGCGTGAGAACTATTAAACAATAGTTCCCAGTGGGTAAGCCGCCGAGAGTGGCGAAGTACACCACTAGGTCAACTGTGGCAAGAGTAGATAATAATAAGTAAGCAAGTAAATGCAATAAGCAAATGTAAAAGTAAACTACTCATGCTATTTACTCAACAATCAATAAATATCGATAGACTGCAGGTATCAATTATCACGATGAATTCTATCAATCATATTCTTGACAATTTAACCAAACATATACCAAATTGCAAGCAAGATAATTCATTATTACCGGAATTACAGATAATATCATGTAATTACTTTCTACATTAGCAAGAATGAAACATTCTTTATGTCGCTAACCAATCATGATGTCAACTTCTAGGTTATTCAGCACTAAGCTCACTTTAGATGTCAACTTTCTAGTCTGTTCATCAATAAGTTCACTTAACCCAAGACATATAGTAACTTTACTACTCTGTCCAGCTAAGGTTAAAGTACTTGACATAACCCAATTTCCAACGGACTTACACAAGGTAAGTTCAAGCCGCGCCGTGCCTAATGGCCCCGTGGTAGTCAACATCCCCACTCTAGGAATGAGCCTCCCCCACGGCATTCCATTTCGGCGCTCACTTCGTACATTTGCGAGCATCTGTCGCTAAGCTGTTCGGGAGTGCTGGCTTGGGGGGGAGCGACCCCGCAAGCGTGTGCAAACGCGCACAATGGCATGTAAGCCGTAGTCCACAGTACCAGTCTCACAACAACATCATGTCCCTGACATGGAATCTCAACTCAAGCCACTCCGGAACGCGGGGCTGGGGGGGCGCGACCCCCGCAAGCATGTACGAAAGAGCATAATGGCATGCTAGCTATAGTCCAGGGTACAAATATCTCAACAGCATCATGTCTCTGACATGGAATCTCAACTCGACCCAAGGTCGGCACTGTAGTACCCAATCATAAATCACTATCAACAACTTGTTGACAAGATTGTACCCAATCATTAGCATAACTTAACAAGTTAAAGTTTTACATCACACTAGTGATTCTATCAGGCTATACCTGTATACTTATTCATAGTTCTCTCACTACTCCTTACACATAAGGAAAGTGGTTTACTAAAAGTATGTTCAATGACTCATGGCACATATCCTGTAGTCCAATATAAACCTCTACTTGATTATACAAGTATGTCATCATCCATATCTAGTTATCTACTAGATCGCATTCAGTTGAATAATCATTCAATTATGTCATCATATATAAAATTCTAGTTACCTACTAGAACATATATCTATCAAGTGAATGTAGCAACTAATAGGATAATACAAGAATGCCATTCATTCCACAATATGCAAACAAATGCCTTTACCTGATCTTTCAAAGTTTAGCCGTTATACCTGCTATATAACATTGCATCGCTCAATCCTAAGTACATCTGTCTCGTTGTTGTTCAATAGAGCAAGTCAATCCATTCACGAATTTACCATTATATCCTCTTGGATAACATCAAACTAAATTGCATATGCAAGCTACTAGTATCATGAATACGTAGTACTTAAACATGTAACCATGTAGAATGGACAAGTCATGAATCGTTCATGACCATTTAAAGATGCTATCATTTCCGATATGATCTACATATCAGTGCATATCTCAATGCCTTAAACTATACATATATTCACATGAATATGAAATAACTTCAACTCAAATGTCAAAGGAGACATAGAGGGAATTCACCCATTTCGGGAAGGTCCGACCCACCTATCACAAGCTCAATCCAGCCACAAGAAGTCCCGAAACTCTACTCAACGGAGCCCCAACTCTGCTGAAAACGAAATACGAAAAGTGCATCAAAGCTACGGCCGAAATGTCCAATTTCGATACAATTTGCACTTAGTACAAAGTAATAACTTAAATCCCTGTTTTGGTTCGCTTTATTACCTCAAGTTCAACCTAGAAAGGCTCTCCAATGTCAACCGAAGATAATCCAAAGGTCGGTTGCACTCTCGCTGCGAACAACACCAAAACGGCATTAAAATCCTCGTATACTAGTTAATAAGCTGGAAACTTGTGGAATCAGTTTTCTAACGGAAAATTCCACTTACCCCTGGTTGAAACACCTCAAGTTAAGCTTCTAAAAGCCTTCACGCATCAGCCGGAGATACTCCGAAAGTCCGTCGCAAGCCCGCTGCGAAACATTTCCAAAACGGCATCAAAGTCGTAATAACTATAGTCGGAATCTTACAATTTCAGTTTTCTAACTGAAATTCCTGCTTACCTCAGGTTAGAACACCTTCTAACCAGTCCCCAAGGTCACCAATTAAGCTTAAATTAATCCACCAAACCTGCTGCGAAGAGCACAATCCAAACTGCGTCAATTCACACAATTAACCCGCGTATAGTCCCGAAAGTGATTCAAAATCACTAATTACCTTTACCAAGCTTTAGAGCAACTTTTCCCTGAATTAGAGTGGATAAACCACAGCCAAATAACTCTTATTTACAGCTGGAAACTCCTTCTAATCAGCTGGGAGTAAAGAAATCGGAAGAACCCAAAATCCAATATCAAACTTCAACTTAGAGAAGTCTTGAGCAATATACCTTTTAACAGCTGCAACTCAGCTTCCTCTGGTGATAGGACCACAGAAATTCCATAAAAATTCTTCTCCCCACGTGCCAAAGACTTCTCTTGAGTCTTCACATCAGCGAGCGTCGAGCGCGGCGCAAAATAAGCTCGAATAGGCGATTTCTACTCGAGGAGAGAGAAACCTTAGAGAGAGAAAATGAGGGAGGTGCAAAACCCTTCCTCTGAGCTCTAGCATGCTCCACCAGGCTCCAGGAGTCGTGCTGGGGGAGATAAGGATGGTATAAGAAGTGAAATTACCAAAATAACCTTGCTGCCACGTATTTGCCACTGTGTACCGGTACACGATGATGGCTGTACCGGTACACAATGCAAAATTTCGCCAGCAATGCAATTTCTTGCATTTAGCCATTCAATCACTCCTCGAACTTGTCCAAAAACTTGTCCAAACCCTTCAGAATATGTAGGGTAGTTCCATTTATCATTCCCCACATTCGAACTTCGAACTTGATCAAATTTAGAGCATTGCAAATTGATAGTGCATTTGCAATGCACTTTTCCATTTCCAGTTACTTACTCACTTCAGTAATTTGTCAATACCTTTCAACAGTCAATCAAAAGTCGTAGACCAGTTCCAAAAACCAATCCAACCCTCGAGCTTGCCAATGGGCCCAAGATCCAGTATATTACACTAGAGCTCTTACGGAGTTATTTTAGAGGGATCCGACATCATCTTTCTTATTGTATTTTGTGGAAAGATGTATTATGTATTTTGGTTTAGAGATTATGTTAGACTTTTGGATTTAGTTGTATACATTTTGTGTATATTGTGGATCTCTTTATGCTAGAACATTAGTAATTTTATACTACTCGCTCTAATAGCCTTATTAGGGCTTTATCTTGTTCATTTCTAGTTTTTGGTAGACGCCTTGTGTGCACTGTGGTTGTTTGGTGTACACGGCGGGTCTGTGCACGAGCCGGGCGGGCTTCCGCTGGGTCCCGGGGCGTGACAGTGTGTGTGACAGCGGCCCGGTACCTACGGGTGGGGCAGAGATTCATGGTCGGAGCGGTAGTCCGAGCTTGCACCCGGGAACGTGGAATGCCACGTGTTGGACCGTGTGATGGTTAGTACACCGAGAGTGTGGTTGTGACCCAACCCGAGGATTTGTAGTGGTTTGGGGTCTTGTTTGCTCCTGGTTGGAGTGTGTGCGAAGTCTAAAATGAGAACTCTGCTCAGTGATGATTGGGTCTACACTTGCGAGCGAGAGACGTTACGAGTATTGAGACAGGTAGGCAGTAGGCCTACGTAGGATTGATGGCATGTGACTCACCGATGGAAGCCGAGATAAGCGATTTGGCGAGTAGCCCTATCGAGGAAATTGGCTTGGATTCACAAACGGAGTGTTCGTGTGAGCTCGTTACGAGAACGATTTGATGTTGGCCGTGGCATATGAAAGAGAAAGTGAAGTGTTCTCTATGAGACACTCGGAAAGTGAAAAGCCACATGAGGTTGGGGATAGTGCTCTTGGATGAATTGAAATTTGAGATGTGCCGAAGTTGGCCAACTCGCGGTAGAGCTAAAAGTCCATTTGGAAATATAGATAAATTAAATAAACTTATATTGAACAAATCTATGCTATTTATATATTTTATCAATTTGATGAGCCTAATTAAATTGATTTAGTAAATTGATTTTGATCCTACCTTTAAAATTTTTCAGTTTTAAGTCGATTTTTAAAATTTTAGTTCCTTACAATTTGAATTTGTAAGGAAACAAAGAGAGAGAAAAAGGAAACAAAGAGAGAATAAAAATTTTGATAACATAGTACATGAAAAATTACTAAATTATCCATATATTAAAAAATAAAAATATCCTTTTTTGAGGTACCTGGTAATCGATACCTCTCCTAAAATGACCTGCTATTGCAGGTCACAATTTAAAAAAAAATTAAATCTGAGCCGTTGAAGATGAGTGAATGAACGGTAGCAAAAAATAAGAAATATAAAAGCACTACTCTTAAATTTAAAAGCATTAGCTTATTTTGAATCAATATTTGAGATAAAAGTTGTAAACAAATATTTCAAAACTATCTGATGTAATATTTCAAAACTATTTGATGTCAAATAAATATATTTATTAACTTTATTAAAAGTATAATAAAAAATTATAATAATAAACTGCAATAGTACTTATCCGCCGCATCGCACGGCCCCTAAATTAGTTTAGCATAATTTAACAACCTCTAGGTTTGAATTTTTGATAACTCTAGTCCATAAATCATCTCACTGCGATCAGCTTTTCAAATTTCTACAAAGAACTGCAACGCGTTAGAATTTGCAAATTATATACATGGCTAGACACTGTTTTACCAAGTTTCCTTCATCCAATATTTTGGAAAGGAAGAAGAAAATATTTTGAAAAGTAAGAAATGAAACTACAAAATAGTACATGTTGATATGCTATCAAATGAATCCAGCTACTATTCTTTTAGGCTGCGTTTGGTTCGGATATAAGTAAGAACTGCTTATTCCAGAGATAGATACAAATTCAGAAATAAGGTAAATAGTATTTGGATGGTTAAATTGAAATAAAGAGAATAAGAGTTATAATTTTAAATTAAAACTATTTTATCTAATTAATTGACATCAAAATATTACTTAAAATTAATAAATTAATATTAATAATCATTAATAGTAAATTAATTAAATAATAATAAATTAAGTAATAAAATATAAATAATTATAAATAATAAATTATTAATAATTGTAAATTCTAAATTAATTAGATAATAAATTATAGAAAATAAATTATAGAAAATAAATTATAGAAAATAAATTATTAATAATTATAAATTATAAATTACTTAATAATAAATAAATAAATAAATCAATAATAAACATTTATAAATAATATATTATCAATTAATAATAAATTATTACTAATAAATAAATTAGATAATATAGTATAAATAATAAATTAATAATAATTACTAAATAAAAATTATTATATAAATAAATTAAATTAAATAATAAAATAAATAATAAAATATACGACGCCCGCATAAATTTTAATTTATTAATTATTAATAATATAATAAATAATAAATTACGTAATAATTTATAAATAATAAATTATTGTAATAATTATAATTAATAAATTCTAAGATTAATAAAATATAAAAATTATTGATTATTAATTATTAATAACTATAAATAATAATCCATTAATTATAAAAATGTAAATTATTATTAATACCTTAAAAATTTTAAAATTATAAAATTAATAAATTTATTAATAATTTTAAATTACAAATTAACTTAATTATACATTAAGCGCTAATTAAATGTTAATTAAATATATATAATAATATAAATTAATAATCAATTAAATCTCATATATATTAATTAATAGTAATAATAATTAAATAATAATTAATTAATTATTAGCGAATAAAAATTGATAAATTAGTTAATTTATAAATTAATCAAATTAATAGTAATTAATTAATTATAAATTATAAATAAATAAATTAAGTAAATATAAAAATTATAACATAATAATATATAACTAATAATTATAAATAATAAATTAAATATTATTTTATTAATTTAAGCAATTTATAATGATTGTAAAGTATAATTAATTAATTATTATTATTTAATTTAAATTATTTTAGATTATATATTAACGTTTATCACCGTGGGCGAAACAAACTGTGTTACTAGAAAAAGATGAACAACAGTTCCACGCAGGGGGGCAATCACAGGCTCGCTGTTCGCGCAGCCAGCTCGGTTCGCCTCGAAATGCAGCTCGAAGATCGGCTCGCAGTCGTCTAGTAAACGAGCCGAACACGAGCTGCGATTTTTCCAGCCGTTATAATAAACGAGCCCGAACACGAGCTGGGTTCAGCTCGCCGTCGTGTTGGCTCGAATAACAACTCGCAATAACATAAAGTCTTAGTATTTATATAAATTTATTTAATTTATATTTTATATATAAATATAATAACTTATATATAATATATATTCTTTATTATTTAAATTTTAGCAAAATAAAGAAATATAAATGCGGAGCTCTAATTATCAAAAGATCATATTATTCGTAAAGTTTCAACTATTAGATCAAGTCTAATGGATAAATATTTAAAATTTATTTTATTATATTATTACTCTAATTTTTTACTTCTATTGTTCTTGGCCAGCTCGTGAGGCCAGCTCGTGTTCGGCTCGTAAAACGAGACCCGAAATACGAGCGAATTATTTCGGGCATCAGACTACTGATTAACAAGGAACAGCGTCAGCTGTTCGGCTCGTTTTATATAAACGAGCCCAAAACGACAGCCGACCCAGATCGCTCTGTGGTTCGGCTCGTTTACACCCCTAGTTCCAGCCTTATATCGACTTATTTTAGAAATCTGAGAACTACTATTCTCGGGTACCAAACGTAGTATTTGGGAACAAAGGGGGGAACAAGGGCTTATTTTTTTCCTTGTTTCCGAACCAAATGCTACCTTAGAGGATCGGGACTTTCGTCCTATGAAGTCGTTTTTTATTACAGAGATCCCGAATTGATAATCGGAATCATTAAAATTGATTTAGAGTATTTGAAGTATCTAAAAATTAAATTTCATAAATTTTAAAAATTATTTACACAGTGATCAAAGGATCGCAAAAATGATAGCTTTTTACGGCCTATATGAGCCAATTTCTTGCTTAACGGTGTAGAACAATCCAAACCGTTTAAATTTTTAAAGAAAACTCTTTATACTATTCAGATAATATTTGATAACTCCAATTATGAATTGAGAAAGTTTAATCTCTATTTTCAAAAGGTTATTGATTCTTGAAAGTTCATTTTTCGACTCTTCAATGGATTTAATAATAATTTTTAAAAATTATAAAATTTGATTTTCAAATATTTTTAATAATAGTGTAGATCGATTTCAACTATGTCGATTATCGATTTGAAATTTCGATCATCCAAAATGACATAATAAGATAAAGACTTCTATCCTCCATAGTAGCTGAACTCCTATCAAATTATCCTACCTAACACATATCCTGATTTCATCTATTAACCTAAATGAAGCCACAATGTTCCTTGCCACGTGGCAAGAAACCCTTCATCCTTATAATAATAATAATATATAATATAATAATAATAATCTATTAACCCCTCTCCTCCCCAACTATACGTTCTTAATGTTTCATCAATTAATTCTATATTAACATTTCATCTATTAATTATAATGTTTCATCTATTAATTCTATTTTTTTTTTTGTAATAACTCTCTCTTCCCCACCCCTTCCCCTTCCCTCTCCTCCCTAACTATACGTTCTTGGTATATGATTCATTAATATTTCAACAATTATTTGTATATTAACGTTTCATCAATTAATGATAATTATAATCATAATTGATTACTAGACCAACTTTGAATACGTCTTTGCCTTTTCGTAGCCACCGTTTCATTTTTTCATTTTGCTAATATTTTTATGAAATTTTAAAATATATTTACCCAATATGTAAAATAATTAGATTTTAAATTTAGGCTCTCAGTATCAATCATTACAAGATTAATTCTATTTGAATGTTCTCGCACCGATCCTTCTCTACACATATCGCATTTGCAATCTCCATGCCACCGATTCTATCTGTGAGTTTTTTTTTTTTTTTCAAATATAACAATTTTTTTTTTACATATAGATTTGAGTGATTTGGGGAGAATTAGCAATATTTTGAGGTTAATTAGATTTTTTTTGGTTCAATTTGAGCGATTTGGCATGAATATGTGACATTTTGAAATACTGTATGTTATAGAAATGTTATATGTTACTTGCACAATTATTGTTCGTACTACATTACGCCTTCCAAACTAAATGAATGAACAACCTATATTGTATATATTAGTATATTTCTATATACTCTAATTTCGATTGAATGAACAACCTATATTGTATATATTAGTATATTTCTATATACTCTAATTTCGATTGCTATATAATTGTCTATATTGTACCCTTTTTGACATACTAATATTTTATTTAGTTATATTGATATTTATTTTATTTAGTTATATTAATATTTTATTATTTATAAATTTTTTACTTTAGCAGTAACTATCCGTCGCATCGCGCGGATACCTACACTAGTTAAGAATAATAACTACATCTCACCAACTCTACACACTCCCAGCGTTTTTTGAACAAGTAGCAGAATTATCCGTAGGGTGCACAATCCAGACACTTCTTTGACCAGGTCGACCCTACTTTTTTGACCTTTCCTAAAACATCCACACCTGTATTACACCCAATTGCTCCACAGCTCCTCAACTAAGAGAAGTTGGTTGAGTTGTACCCAAACTACATACAGGAACAGGACCATCACTCCGTTGCTTTACCTATATACCATGCAGCTCCTCATTTCACAAGATTCTTCTCCCTATCAAAGACGTTATGAAGGCCACATTGAATTGAATGTTCTCACAAGACCCCACAGAGCTACATACATAGCTACTTATGAGTGTTACCCACGCCCTTCAATAAATAATATTGCCCTCTCAATGCAATCGGCATGACAAACCTGTCCCTTACCAATACACCTCATAAAAGTTTTAAATTTTGGTAGTACTAACTAGTCTCTCACGAGATTTTTCCATCCACAGTAACAACTCTCAACCACAACACACAAGAAAGACAAAAGGGAAAAAAAAAGAAAAAAGAAAAAAGAAAAAAGAAAAAGAAGATTGCTTTTCTTTCTCATTTTCAGATTCTCAAGCACTATCCTTGCGAAATTAGATCACCAACCTACATTCATAAACTAAACCTAATTCTACAAGTATGCATATTTCGAAAGTTACAACACACCATCATCATAATCATCAGCAAAATTGGGTCATTAATTCAATCCTTAAAAGACTTGTTATCTAATTAATCCAAATCCTTCCATCTTCAAATGGTGCTCTTAGATATGACTTCTCCAAACCGCACAAACCACTGCCGGTCAGACGAACTATCATCATCATTGGCATCTCCTCGATGGTTCCCCACGAATTTCGAGTAATCCACAACTGCTTTAGCAGGAGGCATTAAGCAAGAAGGCTTGGACAAGCTCGAAGCAGCAGTAGGCAGTAGAGAGAGCAGCACCCGCGCCACCTCATGCATGGTCGGCCTGTCCGACGGGTGCCTCTTAGTGGACAGCAGTGCCAGCTGGAATGCCTTCCTCACGAGACCCATATCCACGCACGTAACCGACACTTCTGAGTCCACCGCTTCCATCACCGTGTTGTCGTCCGCTTTTGAGAGGATCTGCACATCGAGAACATAATTCAATCAATTATTGTAGGATAAGGCGATCAAAGAGTTAGTTGAACTTGCAGATTCTAGCTCAGTCCTAGTTCAAACATTTAGTCAGATCCCTAACATCATTTAAACCACCATGTTAAAAATCATTCCGTGTCTCTCTAATGGTTTAGAATTAGTGCTGCTTATATGTTTACAAATCAGAATGAAGGACTAGAATTTCCAAAATGAATATGGTATGAAGCAGCTATAAGAATTAAAACCTTGAGTAAAATTATTACCTGAGATATATTGAACGATAAATCGTTGACAATATGATTTATCATGAGGCAAAATAAGATTTCGAGTATCGAATGAGGTCAAGTAACTAACCAATTGATGCAGATTGGATTCATTATCCACAGCCTTCTTTCCTGTGAGCAGCTCCAGAAGAACAATGCCGAAACTATAGACATCTGACTTCTCATTGATCCTTGACGTTCGTGCGTACTCCGGATCAATATAACCGATAGTCCCAAGAACATAAGTTGATGCATGGGTTTTGGCAGATGGTACGCATTTAGCCGTACCAAAATCCGAGAGGTGAGCTTCAAAATTCTCATCGAGAAGAATGTTAGAGGACTTCACATCCCGGTGAATGATGCGGGGGTCACAGTCGTGGTGGAGATAAGCTAGCCCTTGTGCAGCCCCCACAGCAATCTTTAGCCGCGTGTCCCAATCAAGCTTTACTTTCTTTGATGGGCCTAAAATAAAATTTTAATTTGATTAAACGGAATAATTTAAATGAAATTAATATGATAATTTTGATATTTAGAGGTACAAACCATGAAGGAGATCCCACAAGGAACCGTTTTCCATGTAATCATAGAAGAGGAGGTTCCCATGAGGAGACAGTGAGTAGCCATGCAAACTAACGAGGTTTCGGTGCCTGATGCTACCAACAGTTTCCAGTTCAGTCTCGAACTCGCGAATGTTATGACGGTATTGACTGTAAAGCCGTTTAATTGCTATAGCCTTGCCATTTTTAAGCACACATTTGTAAACCGTACTTGAGGCACCATAGCCGATGATGTATTTCTCGCTCAAGTTCTCTGTCAGCCTCATGATATCTTCATATGTATGAATCGCCATGTCCATTTGTAGGGCTACCAGCTTTGGAGGTCCTAAAGAAGAAGAATTGCTAAATGATTAAGAGAACAAATAGAAGCACTTATAAAATAAAAGAAACAAACCTGGAATAGAAAGAAAGAAAAAATTAAAGACACCAACCATGAAAGGCTCTGTTTGATCCTTTAACAAAGGGCGTTGGTTGATTGGATCTGTATATTGCCACCATAGTCATTGAGAGTAAAGTGATACAGCCTAAAAATATGCAGACAACTGCAGTTCGAGAAATGGCAACTGCAACAAGTAATAGGAAAAAAAAAAGTATAGAAGTGATTAAGTATCAATTAATTAGCAGGATGTGCTGAATTGTAACCGGAAATTATAACGATAATTTGATTGCTAATTTTGCTCAACTATACCTCTTGATGTCCGGATGGAGTGTCCACAAGATTGTGAAAAGCAACCATAGAGCATTGGATTGCCCAAGAAGCTGAAAATGTATCAAATAAAAAAACAAAACAATAAGATCAATCTTGATAAAAATAAGGGAAGAGATAAAATTTGGTGTCTCTAATACCTTTCTGGAGGAAACCTTGAAAAGTTCTTCGACAATGGGATATGTCCAGAAAAGTTGTTGAAAGAGAGGTTCCTGAAATTGAAACCAGGTGGCCAATCATGTAATTTTAAGGTTGATGTAAATATTTTTTAAAATGATGCTGAAATAGGAAAAGGCTTACAATGAAGTTAAGCTAAAGCAGTTGGTTAACTGAGCAGGTATATCTCCATACAAGTTGTTGTTGTTCAGAATCCTACATATTCACGACAAGTTCGTTAAAATAATTCACAGAAGAAAAGTTTCACTTTCATGACAAAATAAGAAATATATAGAAAGTGGGACTTACAAGGTTTCAATGTTCTGCAGCTGCCCCAATTCTCCAGGGATTTTACCAGATAGGTTGTTGTATGATAGATCACTGTATATAAAAGCAATGTGTTTGCCAAATCTAGGAGATGAAATAACAAAAGCACAAAACATTTCATAGGTTCCAAAATTCAGCAATGGGAAGCTTACATGACTTGAACACTTCTTAGGTTCCCAAATTCAGCAGGCACCGGCCCACTGAGATCATTCCTACTCAAGTTCCTACATTTAAAGGTAGATGTGAGGGAGAGTAAGCCAATCATTCAGAAAAAAAAAAAAAAGGTACTAACATAAAACTAGTCATTTGCAATAAAAGAGTAATCTTCCAATTACAGCTCAAGAAGGTGCTCAAGATCTCCAACAGAATCAGGAACTGGCCCGGAAAACTCATTGTCAGAGAGGTCCCTTGGTCAAAGAAAGGATGGCAGATATTAGGAATCAACAATTTCAGTGCTATAATACAAGGTTAGAAAGCATTTCTTACAGTGTATCAAGGTTGACAATTCGACCTAACTCGAGGGGAATTTTGCCATTAAAACTGTTGGAAGATAGGTTCCTGAAGCATGACAAAATCAGCATCAACTCGTTTAACTTTACATAAATGCTACTAGAAAAGGATTGTGTAAAATGATACACTTCTCATTTCTATGAAGTTTGAGCAAATATTATTCTAAGCAAAAGTAACAGCAGTTAACATCGACACTCACAGATAAGTTAAACTCTCTAAATTCTCAAACCCCAGAGGAATAGAACCGTTCAAACAATTTCCATGCACATTGCTGAAACACAACATTAGAAGCTTAGAACATATTATGTTTCAAAATAATTCTCTTTATCAGAATGAAACAAAAAGGAAGAGGAAAATTACAATTTATTGAGTGCGGTGCAAGAGCTGATATTTGAAGGAATGGGACCCTCAAAGTTGTTGTTCGCAAGATTCCTACGGGATTATACTTAAAATGGTAAGAAGCCAAACAAGTCTAACTAAAATAACCAGTACTAACAAATGCTACAAAATGTTAATTTAGTTCCACGGTGAGCTTTCATACAATTCAAAGAGATCTTGAAGTTTTCCTAGCTCGGCAGGAATAGTAGCCACTAGTTGGTTGTCGTTCAACTGCCTGTGTAAAAGCAATATCACCAATGGTATGTAAAATTTACAGCTAAATCCACAGCAATAAAGAAAATTAAGCTAGGCCCTTACAGATAGCTTAGTTTTGTCATGTTCCCCAACTCCGGAGGGATTGGCCCAGTAAGCTTGTTACCATGCAAGTACCTGAGAGGTATCTCACATAGAGACATCAAGATAAAGCTAAAAAGTGCACATGAAATAAATAGTAGTGCCAAGACAAGTAGACAACTCACAATTTGCCGGTGTAAGATAGATTGCCTAGTATTGGTGGAATGACCCCAATCAATTCATTTTCACTCAGATCCCTGAAAAGTGAACAGTAGCATGTGCATCGTGATGATGCCTCAACAGCAATATATTACAGCAACAGTATTATTAATTGATCTTGGCAAATTTGTTAGCAAAGAATTGTCATACATTAAAAAAAAAAATTGTTTATCTGACCATCCTCAATTTTTTTATCCATCTCCATGAACAAACAACAGCCAGCTATATATATTTTGCAAAAAGATTTATTATCATGCAGAATCTAAAAAAAAATAATTAATTTAAATGACTAATGACTACTGATAAAAGGAGAAGACTAGTTATTAGAAACCTGCTTAGTAGGCAAACTGGTATTTAAATACGATTTGTTTGTTCCAACAGACAAATAAGCAGCATTTGCTCACACGTTCAGTGAACAGATAGGTTGACATTGAAGTTGTAATTTCAACATTGTGATGGGTTCTTCCGACTATAGAACAAACACTTACAGAACTGCAAGAGCTTGCATGAGGCCAATCACTTCTGGAATTTTCCCAGTTAGTCTATTCCCTTGAAGCGACCTACGAAACAGCATGGCACAAAAATAACACACAAAATAGCATTTGAAAAATTATAATGATGATGCAAAAGGCATTTAGGCACTCGTTTGATATCATTATATGGTATGAAACTAATCAATAATGTAGCATGATATACTTCAAATGGCACCTAGTAGAAAATAGTCCTATTCTTCTTTCTCTACAAAGTTCATTCGGATAGAATCACCATCACATTAAAGACCCCACAAAGTTTTTGAAGTACATAGAAATAAAAAAGAAAAAAAAAAAGGGTTAACAAAAAGGAATGGTCTCTCAGCTTATAACAACTAATAATCCAAAGACACTCTGAGCTGGAAGAAAATACATACAAGGTAGCAACTTGCAAGAAGCCGATATTATAAGGAATTTCCCCTGTAATTTGGTTGTATGATATGTCCCTGCATGATTACACAAATAAAATGCCACATATTTAGTCCAAATCTAACAGAAACACAGAGCACAGAAACTCATAGTTGATAAAATTTACATACAAGATCTCAAAGCTGGTACAGTTGCCTATGCTCTCCGGAATAGTGCCTGTGAGGTTATTTCCCCTGACATCACTGCAAGAGAAAAAAAAAAAAAAAAAAAAAAATAGCGAAAACAACATCAAAACAAGCTACATGTAAAAGGGAAAAGTAGATTCAGAAGCAAGTATTTGAATATATATTTGAGAAAGATTAACTCACAAGTACCAAAGGCCGGTCATCTGGCACATGTCGGGCGACAAAGTCCCGGTGAGTGAGTTGCCTCTTAAGCCTCTGAAGAAAAATCATAAACGCACTAGTCGCTTAACATGAACTCCAGCAAACATCTGTCTAATCCAATACCGGCATGAACGTAAAATATTAAAAAGAATTAAGGTTGAAAATAAGGAAGAGCTTACAAATACTGAAGCACTTCATTCCAGTAGATGAGCTGCGGAATGTCCCCGGAAAGCAGGTTTTGAGCCAAATCCCTGTCAAAAGAAGAAAACTTAGACTGATACAGTGAACCATTATCCTGCTCTACATACATCATATCTTTCTTCAGCAGATAATTCCAAATAATTACAAGAAAAGACATGCATAATAAAGCTTTTAAAAAAAAAAAATTACAAGGTCTTGAGGTTGGGAATCTGGGATAGCGTCGAAGGGATGGGACCGGTGAGCTGGTTGTTCTTCAGTATCCTGCGTGTAATAACTTACACCACATTAGCCCATTAAGCAAAGAAATTAAAGAACCTAAAAAGCCCAACAAAAATTAAAGAGAGAGAGAGAGCGAGAGAGAGAGAGAGAGAGCACGTCACTGGTGCAAATAAGATTAAGCTTACAGTTCCTCAAGGTTCTTTAGCTTGGAAATGGAGAAGGGTATGTCCCCGTAGAGCGCATTCCCAGATAAATCCCTGTATTATTTTAATTAAGGGAAACCCTAATCAAACCCAGCGAAAGGACAATGACCATCTCAAATATATTTTCTTTAAAGAAAATAAAGGACCACGTTGAAGAATAAAGAAATGTTTTTAAAGAGTTATTTTACAAGTATTTCAGAGGAACACAATCCCCAATCTCATCCGGGATCTGCCCTGTTAGCCTATTCCCCTTCAAGTCTCTGCATCCCAACAAGAAACCACACATTATTAAATTAAAAACACAATAGCCAAGCTCGAGTCAAAGCGACTAAACAAGTCACCTCAAACAATCCAAGTAATCAGACGGGTCAAATCACTCGGAACAACAAAAAAATAATTAAGCTCTAATGCGGGGGGTTTTGTGTAAATTAAGCGGAAAGCAGCATACACAGAAATCAAACTCTTCAAGTTCCCAACGGCCGGCGAGATCTCCCCTCCCAGGTTGAGGTTCGACAGGTTCCTTTTTCACAAAAACCCACATCAAAAACAGATTATTTACAAACAAGTACACCCTACTAAAACATTAAAAAATTCAAAAAAAAATATTAAATAAAAAAATATATATATATTTATATTTGTACAATGAAACGACGGCGGAGGTGAGGTTGTCGCACACGACGCCTCTCCACCCGCAGTGATCTCCGTCGCCGCCGCCGACGCCGACGCCGCTAGGGTTCCAATCGAGAAGCGCGTTGGCGGCGTCGCTGAAGGAGGCCTTAAGCGCCACGAGCGCCGCAGCTGCGCGCGTTCCGGAGAAGCGAGCGCTTAGTTAGGTTAGGGAACATATATACACACAAGAGAAACAGGGTGCTGGAGCTGCACAGAAGGGGAAAAGAGGAGAGAGCGAGACCTTCTCGGGGGAGCGCGGAGGCGCAGGCGAAGAGCGCGAGGAGCGTCGCCACCGCGGCTACGAAGCGCGTCGCCGCCGCCATTCCGGACGAAGGTAGCAGGTGCAAGTAGTGTACTTCGTCGTCGTCTCCTTCTCCTCCTCCCTCTTCTTCTCCTTCTTCTTCTTCTCCTTCTCCTCCTCCTTCTACATTCTCATCGCCAAGCCAAGAATTAACATTAACAAAAGAGATCGATCGATAGGGAGAAATAGGAATGGTATAGGGAAGTTCGAGTAGTAGCTGTAGGGGGGAGGATTTTTCAGACTTGGGGTTGGGGAGGGGTTACCAAAACGGGGAGGGAGGACTAGGAGGAGGAGGAGGAGGAGTAGTAGTAGGGACTTGGGAGGGAGTAGCACCAAAATGGCGGTGGCGACAGCGACGTGACTGTTCCTTTCGGGGGGCCAGAGGCCCGAGGAGTGTGGTACAGTCGGGGGGGCCCACGCGACCACAGTCTACGTACGGGGATGGGCCCCACTCTACCTTACCTTACCTTGCCCTGCCCCTCCTGATGTCTATGGTCTAATGAGCTGCCTCATATTATCTCGTGCGTAGTGCGTACATTATTATTATTATTATATAGACATTTTATATATAATAATATAATATTTTTATTATTCTTATTTTTTCAGGTATAAGAGCGAGGAATTTATGCGTCTACAATTACAATGGCTGCAGACCTATTGCTGCCGCTGCAGCGCACTTTGCTGCTCATTTTTAAATCTTTTTTATTTTTAAAAGATAGATTTTTATTATTAGGAAGATTTACGAGCTGCTATTACTCCGGTAATTGTGGTCAAAATAAAGACTCGCAACGAGTAGGAAAAATATAAAAAAAAAAAGTGTATTCCTATACTGCGCCTTCAAAATTTATTGTTTGAGCTTTTAAAATTAAATTTAAATTTTTTAAAAAGCCTATATGTCAAATATTAAAAATTTTTGGATAGCAGTAATTAATTTTGAAGCAAACTATAGTAATTTTTCTATCCTTGTTTTTTCAATCTACTTACATTTAGATATAGAATTAAATATATATAATTTTTATAGCTCTTCCTTATGAAAATTTTACTAGTTATATCTGCAATTTTGTAAATCAAATTATCTTTTTAAGGTCTTATTCCTAAAGATGTCCGTGGACCGGGTCGGGTCTGGGTAATTAATATACTGTACCCATACCCTAAAAAGAAATGGTTACAAAAAAATATATATACCTTACCCATTTAACTTCGGGCCGGGTCTGGATCTGGGTACTAAAGTTACTAATATACCCATCGGGTCTATTTGAGCGGGTCTGGGTAGTGACTACCCGTATACTATCCGTTCAAGACCGGATATGGATCGGGTCTAGATCGGGTACGGATATCCGTATAAATATATTTTTTTTATAAACTTTATTAAATAGTTAATAGACAAACTATAAAGCCCACTATAAAAAAACTCGCATTCTAATAAGTTGTACCGTCCAATAAAATTCATTCAAAAAAAATATTGTCGCTGATGATGATGATGATGACACTGATGATGATGATAACAATGAAATATTGTTGGCGGAAATGAAATGAAAAAAAAAAAGAGTAGAAAACAAAGAGTAAAAAAATTAGAAAAAAGTAATGAGTAAAAGAGACGGCTAGGGTTTCATTAGGATGAAAATACGTAGTGACTCATCATCTATAAGTCATATTAAAATTGATCCTTCAACTTCAAAAGTTTATTTTTTTTTATTTATTATTGGATATTTCATCGGGTCCGGGTCCGGGTCCGGGTCCGGATTTGAAAATTATTCCGGACCCTACCCATTTAAAAGTTAGGTTCGGGTCGGGTCCAAATCGTGTATGGGTATAAAATATCCGGACCCATACCCGAAACTTTAATGGGTAATTTTTTTTATCCGTATACTATTCATTTTTTATCGGGTCCGGTTCGGGTCCAGTTCGGGTCCGGATAAGGTCCGGGTCGGGTATGGGATATCGGATATTTTGGACATCTTTACTTATTCCACTTTCTCGCTTGTTCAGTTTTCTACTCTCGCTCGGTCACACTCCTCCATCAACCTGGCATCACTGCACTGCTTCCCGCCTATCTCGTCCATGTCTCCAACATGGCCGCCGACTGCCTCGAGCGCTCATCCCACCGCCACCGCCTTTGCACCACCTCCCTTTTTTTGGACCCCACTCTCAAATCCCACTTTCTCTCCTTTGCACCACCTCCCTTTTTTTGGACCCCACTCTCAAATCCCACTTTCTCTCTAGCCTCTCCGCCTTCACCGAGGACTTTGATATTGTAACGATCCGACCCGCTAGCAATAATAACTCGTTAGGCTAAAACCACCGGCCCAAAATATTTAAACTCAGTTATTATGTCTAGCCTAATCAAGCTTATATACTCACACATTTAGCCATAACTACTCGATGTGGGACTATCGTTTAGGCCCTGACATCCTCGTCAGCCCTAAACACACACACAGCCCAAGATCATTAGGTGATGTGAGACTTGTCTCGCTAGCCTTTGTCATTCTGATTGTCACGCCCCGGGACCCGGCATAGGCCCGCCCGGTGCGTGCCCAGACCCGCCATATGTCTGCACATATAAGACGTCTGCAACAAAAGCGATAAATAAACCTGTGATACAAACATCTAGAGATATCAGAGCGAGTATACAGCTAAGTTCTAACAACAAGTAGAGTCGAAAGAGAACTAAATCACTAAAGCATAAAGTAAACTAATACATCATAAATCTCAAGATACAAAAGCAGGGTGGTCTCTATAACCAGGTACAAAACTCTCACAACCTCTCAAAAAAAAAAAAAAGAGAGGTGGACCACCTATCACCAAATCCCTCGATAGCTAACTCGAGGCGAAACCTTTCCCGCGATCCCGAGCCTCTTCCGGAGTGGAAGGCTCTGAAAGAAAACATAAAACAGGGGGCGTGAGAACTATAATTTATAGTTCCCAGTGGGCAATTACTGACCTTAGCAAAATGCACCACTAGGAGCAAATCATGAGTAGATATAGATAACGAAATAACAACTGCGGAAATAAAAGCATATATTGAAATGCTATACTACTATGCCACAAGTATATATGATATGAACATGAAATACATCTACTTTATCATGAATCCAATATGCCGATACATAACAAGTATGCTCTATCATGACTACCAAGTAAGCTGTTATGCAACAAGTATTACTATCAAGTATACAATATGTCCCAAAATTCAATACATATCTAGTATGTACTATCATGGCAACTAAGGGTACCACAAATCCCAATGTCAACTAAATCCAACTACGATATACTAATCAAGTAGTGATTGTCATTTAATTGATTAAGGTTCATCATTCAATCTCATGCAGGACCTACACATGTGTAGTCCAACTTGTGCCGCCTAGCTGCCGGTGGTAGCTCCAACATTCCCCCTCGAGGAATGAGACTGTCCCACCCGACCCTACAGGCGTCTCGCCGCCTAGCTGCCCGTGGTAGCTCATCATCCCACTCTGGAATGAGACTGTCCCACGCGACCCTACAGGCGTCTCAATCCCGCACGCGCGAACTGCGTCGCAAAAGACCAACTCCGGAGTGCCGGCTTGTAGGGAGCGACCCTCACAAGCATGTGCGAATGAGTACAAATGGCAAGTAATCATAGTCATCATATCACGGATCTCGTCATCATGTCTCTAACATGGAATAGCAACTCAACAGTCATCATGTCTCTAACATGAAAATGCTCACTAGTAACCCCGAGGGTCTAGTCTATGCCTCAAGTGAAGGTTTACTGAGTTCATTATGTCCAATGCCTCTTTATGGCATTATCTTACTATGTCCAAAACCATCCCAAGCCTAATGCCGCTTTATGACATTAGCTTACCAAGTCCAATCTCTAGTCCAAGCCTAATGCCGCTTTATGACATTAGCTTACTACTTACACTCTAACCTATGTCACTTAATGACAATATCTCCAACCATGCCAAGCATGCATTCTAAGTCCAAGACTGTAAGCTACATGTCATATGCACTACATGCAACATGATCTCAATCAAATGTAAGAATGCTAACCATATGCAAGGTTCCAATCCTGAACAGTTCTCTACTAAAGAGAGGTCCAATGTACTTACACATAACATGCACATATTAAGCATTCTAAAATTTTTAAATATTCTATCTAGTAAGAATATGCATGCATTTTCATTTTACAGAAAGTAAAAACCATCATAGGGATGATTTATCCCATTTTGGTGAGGCCAAACCCACCAAGAGTTCCACGCGGCCTTTGTTTGCGCCGACGAAGGTGCCCACAAGCTTCCTAGCTCCTTAAAGGTTAAACTAGGAGTGTCACACGAACGTTACGAACAACACATAGTTCAATCAATAACCAACTCGACAAAAGGGCAAAAACTCACCTATAGTGAAGAAATCCCTTCACATGCTCCAAATGGGAGCTAGAACCCTTCCAATCCCACCTAGAGGAAGGCTCTAATCCAATCAATTGAGCTCCAAAAGCTCTAGATCAAAAATCCCCATATCAAACCCTAATTCCTCATTTCAAGGGTTTCTAGCAAAAATCAACTAAATCATGGATCAAATGAGGGAAATAAGCTACTAACCTCTTTAGAAGCTTCAAACCAACCTAGAAACCAGCTAGGGTTGAGATCCTTCCCTCAAAGAAACCTTGCTCCTAGCTTCAAGACTTCTCCCATGGTGGAAAAGTCACCCAAACGCAAAAAGAGAGCAAAAGAATGGATTAATCCACTAAAAACCAAGCAAAAAAGGAAAATAATCAAAAAAGGAGAAGAGAAGGGCTCCCCACCTTGTCCTCCTGTGTTTTCCAGCTCAGGAGACCAGCAAAGGGGCATGGGGCATATGTAGAATTGCTACAATAGCGAAAACACCCCTGCAGAACTGCCAGTTCGTAATCTGCGAAAGTATACCGGTATACGGGAAAGTGTACCGGTACAAAATCCTGTACACGCCAACCCGAGGCTCGGGTTGGCAGAAAATAGTCATCTGTACCGGTACAACAATCATAGTGTACTGGTACAAAATGTGTTCCGGTACAACCATCAAGGCTGTACCGGTACATAGCCCTGCTGAGGCTAATCCGAGAGCAAACTAAAAATCCATCTTTTTGGGTTTTGGTGCTAAATTTTAAACCACGAATCTCGGGATGCGAGTCATAGGTCGGAACACTGTCGACGACCCTCCAGAATATCTGGAAAAACTCGGAACACAGATCAAACACTCGAACCTTGCCATTTGCGAAAGTCCAGTGTGTTACACTGATCATAACTTAACCTGTCAATCACCGACCCTGGCTTAATCTGTCATTCCGACCCTGGCTCAGCCAAAACTCATCTCACACTTCCGGCTGGTGAACTGGCTCTGATACCAAATGTAACGATCCGACCCGCTAGCAATAATAACTTGTTGGGCCAAAACCACCGGCCCAAAATGCTTAAGCCCAGTTATTATGTCTAGCCCAATCAAACTTATATACTCCCACATCTAGTCATAACTACTCGACGTGGGACTATTGGGTCACATACATCTACCGCCAAATAGGGCGTTCCTGAAAGCGCAAGTGCTTCCTCCACAACCCTCGAGTTTGGATCGCAACATTTCGTCGAAGATGGAGTAGTAGGTGTACCTCGTGCTCTATGACACTGCAAGACTCCTTGCGTCCACCATGCAAGAGCTCTTTGAGGCTGCTTAGGGACTTATGCGGCTTTAGACCGGGTTTACGAGATAAGCCGCGGTGGCAAAGCGATGATGGTAAGAGAGAAAGAAGATAGGAGAATGAGTGCAACAAACTGTAAAATAAAAATTAAAAAAAATATAATTTTTTATTATTCTTCTTTTTCTTTTTTTATTAAATAAATTAAAATATTGCACCATTTGAAATTGTATTACTATATTTAAAAAATTGTTGTACAATTAGAATACATGTTGCACTATTTGACTATATGTTTAGACTATTTGATAAGTAAAATATTAAACAGTGAAAGAGTATTACTGTCAAAATAGTGCAACATGTCTTTTATTTGTATTGGTCCAATAATTTATTAAACGTTGCAATACAGTTTCAAACAATACAAATAGTTTTAAATAGTACATATTAGTCTCAAATAATACAATTTTTTCGTGGTTTTTTTTTCGTCTATGTCCCTCTTTCGTCTTCTTACTTTTCTTGTTGTACCTTATTGTTGTTGTTGTTTTCATACTATAAAGAAGCAGATATATGGTCAAATAATGTGTAGCCCCTTGCGCCACCACTGCGCCTACACCTCCGCCTTTCCTCTGTCATGGCTTCGCCGTTGCCATGACAGCTAAGGTGGTCGTCAATGGATAGCACCTAGATGAATCACTCAGTGCGCGGCGATGTGCTATTGCTGTTTTTGCGCGATGGCAAACTTCATGTTGACTGCCATATTGAGGCTCTCTGTTGAGCTATGTCGTTGTGCGATAAGGACAAGGGCACCGAGGAGGAGGGGGAGGGCGTTGGGGTTGGAGGCGAGTGACGGCGGCGAAGACATGGGCGAGGTAGGCAGGAAAGAGCGTGATGAGGCAATGGCAATGAAGGAGGAGAAGAAGGAGAAGAGAAACGAACAAGAGAAAAAAGAGAGAAAAAGATGAATAAGAGTAATTTGATGACTTTATAAAATATTCAGCTTACATGTGTAAAAAGCCAAAATGACGTTCTGAGCTTGCAAAGTCACACAACTAATAAATTTTTATGCAAAAAAACTTTTTATTTATGTCACACCCTAATAATCCCACATCCGATAGAAATGGGGATGTGATTGAGTATATAAGAGACTTAGACACTAGTAATAATAACTGGGCTTAAGTATTTTGGGCCAGTGGTTGGGTCCAACGAGTTATTATTGCTAGTGGGCTAGGTCGTTACAATTTATTATTTTTAAAATATTATATAATGTTTATTTAACTAAATTTTAATTTTTAAGTTATTACCTATCTATATATAGTATCTATCTATGAAATATATGAATTCTTAGTGCAGTTGGGTCACATCTAACAAAAACAGATAGTGACGTCATCAATTAAATAATAAACTAATGAGAACTTGCCAATTGTCCAATGATGTAATATATGGAAACCGAGTTGCGATGCTAATTTTGATGTGAAGGATCAAAGAGAGGTTTGGATTAAATGTATATCTTCCCCGAGTAATTTTGGATGTGTGGGAATGAATTCTGGAGATAATTGAGTGTTTCGGCGCAAGTTGAGTGCGAAACGAAATCTAAAGCGAATTTTCGGATTATAAGGTTAACTTTGAGTAAATAAATCAAAGTGGAGCATGAGGGTATTGGTAGTATCCCCGAATTAAATTGGAGTTGTGGGAATAGCTAATGGTGTGTTGTGGAAGGGTTTAGAGGAGTTCGGTGCGAAGTAGTCACGTGAATTGAACGTGGAGTGAAGTTGCTGCCAGGTGCAAGATTGCACTGGCTAATCTTGATCAATTGGATCAAGATAATGCAAGAATGTAATTTGGGATGTTCCCAAATTAATTGAGAGCTTATGGATGGTTGTTGGCATGTATTAAAAGTATTTGAGGGGATTCGGAGCAAAGTGGAAGTGCGAAACGGCCTCGAATCGAAGCTGCTGCCAGCTGCTGCCAGTGCAGGAATTGCACTTGGTACCGGTACCAGTGCAATGTGGTACTGGTACCAGCACCCGAATTGCCCAGGACTGCAATGCAGTTTTCGCTTTTAGAGGGGTTTTATTGCAATTTGTCGATCTTATCTTTAAAACCCAGCAACCCTCCACCTGTTGACATACGTAATGAACCTTCTATCTCTCTTTTCTCTTTGTTCTTTTCCTCTCCTTTCCTTCTCTCTCTAGAAGTCACACGAGAGGGTTTTTTTGAAGCAGATTCTTGAGGGATTTGGAGGTTGGAGCTGAGAGGAAACCATTGAGCAAGAAAATCTGGAGGAACCAGATCTCTGAGATGAGGTGAAGAAAAAAATTGGAGAAGTTGTGTTGTTGGGTGGTGAAGAGCTTAAGAAACAGGAAAACCTGTAGGAGCTTCAAAATCTGAGGTAAGGTTTGTTATCCCCTTTGTTAAAGCTCATGGTAATTACTTGCAAAAGGGATTTAGCTTAGGTTTCTTGCTTGCTAAAGCTTGGTTACCATGAACTCCAAAAAAAAAGGAGTGTCGTGGATGTCGCGTAGCGTGGTGCGGCTGCGAGGAGGGTTTTCAGTAGAGAAATCAGTAGTGAGAGGCATCAAACCTGAGATAGGTTGATCATAATCCTTGGATAGGATTTATTGTAATTGGCCTGAAGAGTGGGTTGGCAATGAAACTCTTGGGTTCTAAAGCTATGGTGACTATATAAACCTAGAGATAAATTATAATGAGTATCACGTGTATACTATTTGTCACGCCCCAATCCCCGCCAATTTGGTCGGTTCGGGTCACGTCAACAGACGCCGAACGGACAACATCTCCCCTGTCCGCCCAAGGCTCAAACAACAAGTATAATTAAGCAAACAACAAAGAGTTTTTGTAATTATACAAGGCTTGCACGAGGGCAAGCAACAATGGAAGCGAAAGCTCTAAGCTAAACATACAATCATATATGATATTTGATTAAATTTAAACCAAATACAAGTGAACTAAAACTTTTACATCTTTTTCCATTCAACCATAATTCTTATACAACTTAATCATTCCACCAAAATATATGAATTGTTTTCAACTTTTACATCTATAAATCAATAAAAGAAAAGTTGATACATGAACCAAAAAGGGAATGACTAAAATGCAAGTACTCCGGTGGCCACTAGCTATGGCGCAATACCCTTGCCACGGTCCTCCGCCGCCCCGCTCGCGCTCGGACCTGTAGGGTTAGTGGTGTGAGAACTACAACGGAATTTCTAGTGGGTTCGGCAACCGACCTCACTGACTTACCCACTAGGTCTATTCAGGCATAAGTATTTCTAAGGAAAGGAAAGTAGTAACCATACTAATGCTAATACAAAGTCTGCAAGAAAACTGTCAATGGATATATATAATCAAAGCAATATTAAATATGCATGCATGCTTTTCCATGATTTTACTTTGGCTTTTACCCAATCTTACCGGTTAACCTTGTTAACCCCAATAACTCATAACCCAAAATCCGTTTTATTCGGGGAGGCTCTAAGCACTACAAGACCCGAGGGACCGTCTTCGGGGACCGCGCTCCCCGTGGTGACAATTCCGGAACGCACCGCTTTAGGGGCAGCTACCACTCTCAAGCCAAGACTTATCGCGAGTATCGATCCAATTCCCACTTAGGGAATGTATAGCCACTAGCCACAATGCCACTATCATAATAGGTTTTTACCTATTTGTTCATGCCACTCTCTAGGTCATTCTTGCCACAGTGTCAATATGGTTAAACTATGTTTAACAATCAATTTCTCAATGCCAATCATGTCTCTAATGTCAATGTCACCTTTGTTAACTATTGTCCAAGTCCAAGTCTCACATTCATACAAGTTTAGGGTCTCAACATACATATCCATTATGATTCTATCATTTTCTATGTCCAACTACATTAGAAGCATACAAATGATGTCTAATCAAGTTTCACATGTGAAATTTACCCTACATGCATGAATGGTTCTATACATAGTATGCTCAACAAAAGGCGAAATAGACATGAAGGGAAATCCGATGATTCCGGTGTGCACCCCCCACCTCGAGTGGTAGTAGATGAAGAATATGACGACTCCCGATGTAAGGAAGTGAATTCTCGAAATCCGAGAGTTATACTTCGTCCAGGATCGACTATTTGTCGAGAGAATACCCTCTGGGGAAGTTAAAATGTCCAAAACACAAAAAGTGCTTTGAAGTTGAGTCCACGAGAGCTAATGATGCAAACAGCATTATTGGGCTGAAGTTGCTCTCGGGGACCGATCTCTGGAGGTGAGAGACCGGTTCCATCAGCTGGGCGTGCGGGGTTGCAAGGTGCAACCGGTCCCTGGCAGGGAGGGACCGGTTCCCGAACGTGTTTCCAGCGAGAAATGCCGAAATTTGGCTAAGTCCTGAAAATTGAGCTCTCGGGGACCGGTCTCTCAGGTGAGGACCGGTCTCCCGAGGACCGGTCTCCCGGGGAGAGATCGGTTCCCGAACGCGTGCGCCCGAGGGAAGCTCTCGGGGACCGGTCCCAAGTCGGGGAGACCGGTCCCTCCGCACGAAAACTGCCCAGTGAGGGCTGTGCAAGGGGTTAAAAGTTGAGGGGTCTAAATGCAAAATGGCCTTTATTAGAGTGGGCTGGGCCCTCTCTCTCCCTCACACTCTCTCATTCCTCTCTTTCACTCTCATCTCTCTATTTCTCTCCCTCTCTCTCTAGAAAGGAAAGAAGGAGAAGGAGAACAAGAAGGAGAGGAAGGAAAAGAAGAAGGAGTCAAGAGGAAGTGTCTTGAGACCTCCAGTCTCCCTTCTTTCATTGGTGTAGCTCTTGAGGTAGCTACTAACCCTAGCTCTGTAACTTAGGCTTTTTGGGTTCTTATGCTTTGGACATGGTCAAATGGACCCAAGCATGTTCTAATGAGATCAATCCAAGATATCTAGTTTTTATTGGTGGTTTGTCTATGTGCAAACCTGAGACTCAAATGGGGCATTTGTAAAGATGTAATTGATCTCATTTGAGGCCTTGTAAACCTCATCGATAGAGTGCCAAACGCGCCGAAGGGGCGAAGTCGAATTATTCGCGATATCGTCAGCGGCTTGAACAATCGCGGAATTACGGTCGTCTTCGGGCTATCTTGGATTAGGGAAGGCAAAGCCTTTTGTAAAGCTCGCGAGGAGCGCTTCTAAAGCCTCTTACGTTTGGTAAAGTGAGGGGGTGTCATCTCGAAGCTTAATCGAACTCCTTTCTATGTCTTAGATGTGCATTACTCATCTATGCATGTCGCATTGTAGTCATTGCATAGTAGCCCATTCCTGTATGCTTTCTAATGATAACCTAGGTATTGGACGCTTGGTAACTTAGATAGGTGAGGATGGGTCCGACGTGGATCTATGATGCTAAAAGAAAATAGAGTGAACCGATGGGGTATTGATGACATAGAAAGTAGTTGTTTGAGTGTTAAAGAACACACGAGTGGCATCCAAATGTAGAATGATGACGAGTGCATTAATGTAGTGTAATGACAACTAGAAGTCGATGGACCTAGGATAGGTGGATCCTTAGAAAATTGCCTTGGTAACAATAGAATTTAGAAAGCTAAAGGGCCTTGCATGAATGTCGGGAAACAAATGAGTCCCGCGAGAGATGTTGACTCTTAGTTATAGAGTGTGCGTTCCTCACTTGGAAGCGATTTGATTGGGTTATTGACTCTAGTTTAGAGCTCATCACTTGGAGAGGATTTGGATTGGGTGTTGACCTAGTTACAGTGTCATCCTCACATGGAGAGATAGATCTAGCTCCACGTCTAGTTGTAGGGTGGCATAGCCATCCAATCCCCACATGGAGGGGATTCGTCGAGTACTCCGGAGTGTCGCCCGCGATAGGCACCCTTTGGAGGTCGCGACCACATGGAGGTCGCAAGACGGCGTCCCGGCTTGGTCACTTGGAGCTCCCTCCCCCACTTTAGGGATTGAAAGATGATTTATCGGGCGAGCCTAGGGGCCTCGCCACAGATTGGTGGTAAATGAAAGGTTAAAGGTTGATAAATGTCATTGAACATAGCTATTCGAACATGGATCGAATTTGTTAGCATGGTAGCAAACCTTTATTATATGATGCATGCATTCATATTCATGATTATGGGCATAGTAGCATAGTTTTCCTACTACCGCATTTACAGCTTTCAGATATCTATCTATCTATCTACCTGTTGTTGCTTGTGCCCACTTGGACCTAGTGGGGAGATCGGCAGAGTCGGCGGCCGAGCCCACTGGGAACTATGGAAGATAGTTCTCACCCCACTCTATTTCCAGTGGTAGGTACAGGGTTACCGAGAGAGGACCGCGGCAAGGGCATCGCGCCCGATCAGTGAGACCGTGGTAGTATAGTAGCTTTCCTATCTGCATTAGCACACCTATGTTTTGAGAGAGATTCATGTAGGTGAGGTTGGAGAGCTATGTATTTTGAGGATCAAATGTATCCATTTTGGGAATTGATGTAAATGTAAAGAATGCAACTATTGTAATAGTTAGTAAAGTACTCTCTTTATTTCACTCATATATCTTGTGGATTACTTGCTCTCTTGTTGTTGGCATTGTTCGTGCCCTCGTTGAATGTGTATGTCTAGAATTTAAAGTCCTGGGTAAATTCTTGTACACATTCCTGTTGTTGAGCCTTGGGCGGACAGGGGAGGTGCTGTCGGTTTGGCGGTCTGTCGCCGTGACCGAAACGTGCCAAATTGGTAGTGGTTTCGGGGCGGGGCGTGACACCCGAACTTTACGAACGCCGAATCCGCGTCCTATAACCAAAATAGTGCCAAATTAGGCCCTATATACACAAACTATATTTAGACATTTTCGTAACGTCGAACGGAGTTGTCCAACGTGTCGGGAATAACACCAATTAGGTTTCTAAGAGGTCAATTTGCCTTGGAAAAATTCTAGGGCAAAAGCCCCAATTTTCATGCCCTAACAATGCCATATTCAAATTTTTCCTAAATTGATCTTATTCCTAAGCAAAGGATAGCTTAGAATCACCTAGGAAGCTCTCTGATCTTGTTTCCAAACTATTTAGACCATTCCTAGGGCATGTAGCATGATCCCTAGTTAACCACCATGAGAGCACCTTGAAGGACCATGGATTTTCATGGTTTTAAGGTCTCTACAATGATCCCAGCCTTGCTAGAGGATCAAAACTCCAAGTTCTAAGGTAAAAATCCGAACCCTAGAACTCTACTTGCAAGAAACTCACCTTGGCCAAGAGCTATCCCAAGATCCTTCTTGTAGGAGAGCTCCAAGAACCACCAAAGCCACCCAAAATTCCTTTTGATCCTCCTTCTTCTCCTTCTCCACCTTGCCCTAGATCAAGCTTTCTAGAGAGAGAGAGGAAAATGAGAGGGGGAGAGAATGGTGGGGTGATGGCTGTGAAGGAGAGAAGGGTTGGGCTAATAACATGTTCTAACAATTACAACTAAACCCCTCAAATAGTCCAATTTACAGCAGACCTCAATGTTGCTGCCATACCAAAGTGTACCGATACACGGGATGCTGTCACCGGTAACACCATTACGCAGAGGCAACCCGAGAGCATTTCCCTTGGATTTCACCAAAGTGTACCGGTACACACCAGGGGTGTACCGGTACATTTCCTACGAAAATCTCAAACCCGAGAGCTCATTCTGCTCGGGCTGCTCGGCTGTTACCGGTGACAACTTGATGGTTGTACCGGTACACTTTGCCCAGAATGCAGTTTTAGCTCCGATTCGACTCTACTTTGCGCCGGTCGATGCTAAAACCTTTCTAACTCTTTCTAAACTTACTTTTAGCCCTTCCAACACCATTGGAATGCTAAAAGCAACTTGTCCATACAACTTTTTCGCATACTTTAGTCAATTTGGCTAAAGTTCGATAATTTCTTCCGGATTTCAATATGTTACATTCTCCACCCCTTAAAATTAGTTTCGTTCGCAAAACTACTTATTGAAATTGAGTTTCATACCTCAATGCAGTTCCGCAAAGAGATGAGGATGACGTTCTCTCATCGCATCATCAAGCTCCCACGTTTCTTCCCGATCGTCGTGTTCGCTCCAATGAACTTTAACATATGGAATTTTACGATTCCGTAGCTTTCGCACCTCCCGATCAACAATGTACGCCGGGAACTCCTCGTAAGTCATATCTTCTTGAAGCTCAATCGGTATCTACGAGAGAATATGCTCCGGATCATGGACATACTTGCGGAGATTGGATACATGAAACACGTCGTGCACCCCCGCAAGCCTCGGTGGTAATGCTACTTTGTAAGTGTAATATACTGAACTTTAGCAAATTGCGAAGTTCGAGTATGGGAATGACAATTGGAACCATCCTACATGTTCTAAAGAGTTTAGAGGAGTTGGTGACCAAGTTTGGGTGTGATCGGAGTGCGGGAAGCAAGAAAGTGCATTGCTGTGGCATTACTTTCAAATTTCTGCATTGTGTACCGGTACAACATTAATGTTGTACCGGTACAACATTAATGTTGTACCGGTACAGCAAGCAGCAGCAGCAGTAGGTGCGTGGCAGCAGGGATCTTTTGGTCTTTTGGCTTCTTGATCTTATCTTTAAGAGGTAGCTCGACCCCTGCAGCTGTAGAAGGGTTGCAGGAGCCTTGAGAAAGAGGTTGAATAGATTTTCCTCTCCTCTCTCTAGGGTTTCTCTCTCTACCATGGGAAATAATGGTTTAAGTTGAAATTTCTTTCATTGTTCGATTTTAGCTGATTGGGAGCACTTTGGAGTTGCTACGGAAGGAAGGAACAGAAGCCTGGCAGAGCACTTCGCAGCTTTGAACCTAGCTGTAACTCGGTTGAAGCTTTGGAGAGGTAAACTAGTAGTTATTCCTTAGTTTGAAGCATAATGATGAATTAGTGTAATATTGGGGTTTTGGTGTTACTAGCTGTGTAAACAGAGAGAGAAAGAACATTCTGCAGCTTTGGAAGGAGGCTTGGACTGTGGAGCTTCAAATTGAAGCTAGAGAAAGGTACTATTCAATCTGCGAAGGTGTATTATTTAGTAATCCCCTTAGCTGAAGGGTTTGGTGTAAAGCAAAATAGTATTGACACTTGACTTCGCAGCAGGTTTACTTACTCTTTTGAGCGGAGTTGATGAGTTTTGAGACTAAATTGGAGTACTTCTATCTTTAGTAAAGTAGAAATTTTTCGTGGGGAATTTAAACAAGTAAGATTTCAGCTTATAATACATGGTTTTCTAAGAATAGTAAGACTGTTTTGAGGCTAATTCGCAGCAGGCTTGTGACAGGGTATTAGATAGTTCTCGACTGAATTTTGGGAGCTTGTGACGGTTAATCTAGTGTCTTCACTTGAACCGAAACAGGAGATTAGAGCTGCAGCCTGGCACAAGGTAAGAAGGTTGCTGAAATTTAACATTCGATACTAGATTCTATACGGTTTGGCGAGGTGATTCACAATTATAGTGCAGTAGGTTGGTGAACATTTGAAGATAATTATTAAGACCTTGAAGCTGAAGTTGGGCTGATCTGAGGAGGGCTCAACTTGACTTAAAGCAGAAGTTTAGTTTAGACTAAACCTAGGTGAGAATTTAGCCTTAACATGTGATTATGTGAAGTTTTACCTTTGACATTAAATTCAGCTTGTGGCTAACTCTGATCCTGTGTTAGGGGGGGTTCGGAAACTCTAGGTTTCACATACAAGAGTGTATTTTACGAAGTCGGCGACTAATAGGTGGGTCGGACCTCACCAGAGCAAGTGAATTTTCTCTATGTTTATATGATGCTAAACTACTAATTATGTGTAATTATGTGGGGTAGAACTAGATTAAGGGCATTTGGTACCACGGGCATGCTCACTTCATATAATCTGATGAAGCCACTATGAAATAGTGAGAATCATGAGTAAAGGTCTTCATATTCTGTTTAAATGCATAAGCAATGGGTGACTTTATTATGCTTATATTAAGTAAGGGACCAAACAATCAGTTTGCGATTTGGTTGTCAGTACACTTACATATATTGATTTTCGATTGGTTGCTGATACAAATAATATATGTAAATACATATTACTCTCATATGGTCATTTAATTTAGAGGATACTAGCCGTCTTCATATTGAAACCCAACCTAAAGGTCGAGAGCAAGAACCTTATATGTTAGCCCATGATAACTGAGAATTATTAGCTTATGGATTGTGCTTGCTTGCCATTGTGCTCATTCGCACATGCTTGTGAGGGTCGCTCCCCACAAGCCGGCACTCCGGAGTTGGCCTACGCGACAGATTGCTCGCCTGTGCGGGATTGGGTGCCGAAGTGGATTGCCGTGGGGAGTGTATACTACCACGGGGCCATCAGGCGCGGCGCAAGCGGGACTACCTTGAGTAGGTTCCTATGGATTAAACTAAAGTGTTAATGGCATCAATAGCTGATCATCACCGAATAGTGTACAATTAAGTGACATACTTATGTTCATTGCGATTACTTTACTTGTTCTACTTGATAGATATATCTGACAGCATGATACACATTCATAGTTATTTATCGTTGATAAACTATCATGTTATAACTATTTTTACTTTCCAAGTAGTACATCATGAGCCTAGTGGTGTAATTCGACGAGGCTGGCGGCTTACCCATTGGGAACTATTGTTTAATAGTTCTCACGCCCTTTTGTTGTTGCTTTTACAGAGCCATCTGCTACAGGAGAGGCTAGGGATCGTGGCAAGGAAGTCGCGGCTAGCTAGATATAGCTTGGAGCTTCACTAGATGATCACCTTGCTACTCGGGCTACGGCCGAGGGTGATGTACCCGTGTATAGAGAGACTACCATTGTATGTATATTTTGAGGGACCCTGTGATGTCTGTGTGGTTTGAACCGGGAACTACAGTTTGATGTTTTCTCTATGATGTTGATATTTTGGATTGTAGACTTACTGTTCTTCGGATAGTGATATTATTGACTTATACTTTGCTCTGATATCAGGTTAGGATTCTTCTATGATTCCTTCTGCCGACATGTTTTCCTTGTAAACGCCTTATATACTGCAGGTGTATGGCGGGTCTGTGCACATACCGGGTAGGCTTCCGCTGATACCCGGGCGTGACAGTAAGCCACCGCACCAACCCTTTCCAAGATCTCAAAGGGTCCGACAAATCCGGGACTTAGCTTCCCGCGGACACCGAATCTCTTGACTCCTCGCATTGGCGAAACTTTTAGAAATACGCGGTCTCCAACCGCGAACTCAATGTCTTTCCTTCGCTTGTCGGCATAACTTTTGTGCCTCGATTGCGCCGTCGCTAATCTTTGTCGGGCAAGGCGAACTTTGTCCTCCGCCTCCCGCACAACCTCGGGGCCAAGAACAACCTTCTCGCCCACATCGCTCTAATGAATCGACGAGCGACACTTCTTTCCGTAAAGGGCCTCGAATGGCGCCATCGCGATACTTTCTTGATAGATATTGTTGTATGCGAATTCCGCCATCGGTAAGTGATCGTGCCATCCGCCCTTATAATCAAGTACACACGCTCGAAGCATATCCTCAAGTATTTGAATAGTCCTCTCCGACTGACCGTCACTTTGAGGATGAAATGCCGTACTAAAGCCGAGCCGTGTACCCAATGCATCTTGCAAGCTCTTCCAAAAATGTGATGTGAACCTCGAGTCCCGATCCGATACACTTGATACCGGAACCCCGTGAAGTCTCACAATCTCGTCGAGATAAACTTGAGCTAACTTGTCTCCCGACCAAGTAGTGTGGATCGGCAAAAAGTGTGCCGATTTCGTAAACCGGTCCACAACTACCCAAATCGCATCATGTCCGCTTTGGGATCTAGGCAACCCGATCACAAAGTCCATATCGATATTTTCCCACTTCCACACGAGTATAGGTAGACTTTGCAACTTTCCCGCCGGGAATCGCCATTCCGCCTTTACTTGTTGGCACGTGAGGCATTGTGCCACAAACTCCCCTATGTCCTTTTTCATGCCCGGCCACCAATAATGTAGCTTCAAGTCTTGATACATTTTAGTGCCGCCCGGGTGAATGCTATAGGGAGATTGATGCGCTTCTTGCACAATCGCCCTCCGAAGATCATCGTCCTTGGGCACGCACCAACGATTCCGATATCGTAGTGCACCGTCGGTCCGAATGCCAAAATCATCGGCACTACCGCTCTCAACTTTACCCCGCACCTTTTGGAGAAATGAATCGAAAACTTGCACATCTTTAATCCTCTCCAACAAAGTCGGTTGTACAATCAACGTGGCAAGTGTTGCCGGCACTCCCGGCACCACAACCTCAAGTCCAAACCGTTGCATCTCCTTTTGCAAAGCCGGTTGGGGTGTAATTGCCGTCGCCAAATTCTCCGCCGACTTTCTACTTAGAGCATCGGTCACGACATTTGCTTTTCCGGGGTGGTAGAGAATCGTGACATCATAATCTTTTAGCAATTCCAACCACCGCCGCTGTCGCAAATTTAATTCCTTCTGGATGAACAAGTATTTGAGACTTTTATGATCGGTGTAGATCTCACAATGCTCACCATACAAGTAGTGCCTCCACAATTTTAGCGCGAAGATAACCGCCGCTAGCTCAAGATCGTGAGTCGGGTAGTTCTTCTCATAGCTCTTCAATTGGCGCGAAGCATATGCTATAACTCGGCCATTTTGCATCAAAACACACCCGAGACCGATATAAGAGGCATCACTGTATACTACATAGCTCTCCCCCGGCGTCGGCAAAGCAAGTACCGGGGTCGACGTCAATCTTTCCTTTAGCTCCTCGAAGCTCCGCTCACACTCGGGGCTCCAAACATACTTCACCCCTTTGTCGGTAAGGCGCGTTAGTGGAGTAGTTATCTTAGCAAACCCTTCCACGAACCGCCGGTAGTAGCCCGCAAGCCCCAAAAAGCTACGAATCTCCGATACACTTGTCGGGCGAGGCCAATCTTTAATAGCCTCCACTTTCTTTGGGTCCACCGAGATGCCATCATCGGATATAACGTGACCCAAGAAAGTAACCTCCGAAAGCCAAAACTCACATTTCTTTAGTTTTGCATAAAGCTTTTCCTTTCAGAGTGTTTCCAACACGATCCTCAAATGCTCCTCGTGTTCTTCCTCGGTTCGAGAATATACCAATACGTCGTTAATGAATACGACGATGCACCCGTCCAATAGCGGACGGAAGACTCGATTCATTAAGTCCATAAAAGCCGCCGGGGCATTTGTAAGCCCGAATGGCATGACTGTGAACTCATAGTGGCCATACCGCGTACGGTACGTCGTTTTG
Source organism: Ananas comosus (assembly GCF_001540865.1). Taxonomy (NCBI): domain Eukaryota; kingdom Viridiplantae; phylum Streptophyta; class Magnoliopsida; order Poales; family Bromeliaceae; genus Ananas; species Ananas comosus. The sequence goes on along the minus strand of NC_033642.1, from coordinate 4,918,370 downwards.
TGCACATCCTTGGGCCGTAACTTCAATTGATGATACCCATTGAAGGTCAATTTTCGAATATACCCTTGACCCTTGCAACTGATCGAACAAATCGTCAATCCTTGGCAACGGGTATTTGTTCTTGATCGTCACTTTGTTCAACTCGCGATAATCAACGCAAAGTCGAAGCTGCCATCCTTTTTCTTTACAAATAGCACCGGAGCTCCCCACGGAGACATACTCGGTCTCACAAAGCCCTTATCGAGCAAGTCTTGCAACTGGGCCTTTAGCTCCTTTAGCTCAACAGGTGCCATTCTATACGGAGCCTTCGAAATTGGCGCCGCCTCGGGAATCAAATCAATGACGAACTCGACTTCCCGGTCCGGTGGCAATCCCGGTAACTCCGCCGGAAACACATCCGGATACTCGCATACTACCCAAATACCTTCAAGTTTCGGGTACTCCTTTTGGGCATCTACGATGGTCGCCAAATAGGCCTTACAACCACCCTTAATCATTTTCCTCGCTCTCGCCGCCGATATGGTCGCCGCGAAGCGCCTACTTTTACAAGCCCGATATACCAATTCTTCTTGATTAGGTTCACGGAACGTGATCACCTTACTTTCACAATCTATGACCGCGTAGTACTTGGAGAGCCAGTTGGTCCCCAAGATCAGATCGAAGCCCCATATTTGATTCAATACCAAAAGGTTGATCGGCATGATCCAATCGCCTATCTGTACAGGACACGCCAAGCACTCGTCATGTACATGAAACGAATGCTCCGGAGTATTCACCGACCAATACTCTTCATTATGTGTGATCTCTATGTCATGAGTCTTAGCGAATGATGCATCAATGAATGAATGAGATGCACCCGTGTCAAATGTAGCTCTAGCTCTAGTGCCTCTGATAAGAACAATACCTGCCACGACGTCGTCGGGGACTGGAATCGGCTGCTCCTCCACCTGTGTCACGCCCCGGGACCGATACCAATTTGGGCCGGCCCGAGCATGTCAAACAGACGCCGAACGGACAGAGTTTCCCCTATCCGCCCAAGGCTCATCACATGTACAATTTCAAACAAGAAGTGCACTAGCGGAAACATACACAAACGGCTTACACGAGGGTAAGCAATAGCCATGAGTGAGAGAAAGGAACTAAACGCCTACACAAGTAATATGATTCACTTTTGATCACATACATTGTATTTAACCAACTTGTACATCATAAAGTCTTTACATACTTTCATCATTTCTTTTTTACATCCCATATGCTCAAAATAAACATTACATTCTTTCATTCTTTCTTTGCTTTATACATCATCATCTTAAATCATCAAATACAAAAGATGATAAAAGGGTAAACTACTACAAAATGTAAAGCCCGATTCGGGTGGCCACTGTCTAGGGTGAGATACCTTTACCGCGGTCGCTCGCCGGCTCGCTCGGTCCCGGCTCTGTGGAATAGTGGGGTGAGAACTACAACAAAGTTCCCAGTGGGTTCGGCCCCAACATCACCGACTTTCCCACTAGGACTAACTCAGGCATAATAGAAAGGATAAGCAGAATAGTAACCAAACTATAATCATGATGCTAATATGCCTGAACAAACAGCAAGAAATATGCTCAACATAAATTATGCAAATTATGCAAGTTCTTTTATTCTTTACTCTTTATTCTTTACTCTTTAATCTCACGGCTAACCCGGGGGTTTCGCCACATTAACTTGCCCACATTAAGTGTAACATATTGGAGAAATTGGAGTTGCGATGTCACTTTGACCTAGAGGGTCAAAGTGGGATTGAGCTAGTTGGACATCATCCACCGAGTGATTGTGATGCGCGTGTTGAATGAATTCTGGAGATAAATAAGTGTTTTCGGCGCAAATTGGGCGCGAAACGAAATATAAAAGAGAATTTCGGTATTCCGACGCTAACTTTGTTTAAAGAAATTAAAGTAAGGCGTGAGGATAAATTGTGGTATCTCCGAATCAATTGTGAAGTTTTGGAAAAGCCAAGGGTGTGCTTTCAAAGGGCTTTGAAGTGTTCAGTGCGAAGTGGTAGTGCAAAAAGGAGAAATTTCTGTCGTATAATGAAATTGTGAGCTGATTCTATTGCTAATTCGGCTCATAATGTCAAAATGCAAAGGAATTGCTTCCAAATTGGATTGGTAGCTTGTGAAGGTCCCTTGGTATCTTTTGGACATGTTTGGGTGAAATCGGAGTGAAAACGGAAACTTTAGAATTTTCTGTAAAGAACGGGACTGAGAAAATTAGCAGAAAATGCACAGTGTCAGAAAATTATGAAAACTGGAGGATATGTCAGTAATATGTTTATGAGGCTAGATTTGAAGTTTCGGATTTTTCTGACACCTGTAGAGAGAGAAATAGCATCTGGAAGTTATCGGATAAAGATTACAGTTCGGGACAGTTCGCAGTGACCAAACGGGGTCGAAACTGAAATGTTAAAATTTCAGTGGACTTGTTAAGTAAAAACGAACATTCCTGCCAAATTTGAGCTCAATCGGACTGTCGGAAGAGCCTATGAAAGGTTTTTGATCCGAGTTGCGCAACGGACTTAAGTCGAGGGGCATTATGGTAATTATTACCAAGTTAGTGGAATTCCACTAAGTTCCCTGCCAGGGAGCTCCATCCTTTTCTCCTCCATCTTCAGCATCCATACGTAGAGAGAGAGAGAGAGAGAGAGAGAGAGAGAGAGAGAGAAGGAGAAGAAGAAGAGAAGAAGAAGAAGAAGAAAAAGAAAGAAGAAAAGAAAGGTGAGAATTTTCTTCTCTCTCTCTCTGCTGACTATGTCCCTTTCCCCCCCCTCTCCCTGCTTCTAGTAGCACCAGCAGCAGCAGCTGCGGGAGCAGCAGCCAGCAGCATGTGCAGCTGCTGGAGCTGCAGCCTTAGCAGCAGCCAGCAGCAGCTTGCACAACAGCAGCAGCTGCAGCAGCCATCAGCAGCAGCAGCTGCAGCAGCCATCAGCAGCAGCCAGCAGCAGCTTCAGCAGCAGCAGCTCAGCAGTGAGCAGCAGCAGCAGCTCAGCAGTGAGCAGCAGCAGCAGCTCAGCCTAGCTGCTGAGCAGTCAGCAGCAGCAGCAGCTTCAGCAGCAGCAGCTTCAGCAGCAGCAGCTCAGCAGTGAGCAGCAGCAGCAGCTCAGCATAGCTGCTGAGCAGTCAGCAGCAGCAGCAGCTCAGTAGTGAGCAGCAGCAGCAGCTCAGCCTAGCTGCTGAGCAGTCAGCAGCAGCTGCAGGGCTGCAGAGAAAGAAAGAAAGAAAGTAGGAAAGAAAACAGGGAAAGAAAAAGAAAACCTGCAGGCTGCAGGGAAAAGAAAGAAAGAAAGAAAGGAAAAGAAAAGAAAAGAAAGAAAGAATAAAAAGAATGAAAGAAAAAATGGAATCGAAGTATTTGCACAGTTTTCCGTAATTGTTCTGAGGTTCTTAGGCTAATAAGAATTGAATTACGCTATGTAATTGTGAAAATTGCATTGAAAAGGGGTTTTTATAGAAACTGACCTTGATAATGTACTTTTGCAGGATAGAAGTCCTAAAGCGAAATTGACCGCGTACAAACCTAATTGGGGGTAAAAGAAACGCGCTGGCGAAGTCGGTTCGGCAATCCGTCGCTCCTACGCGAAGATATCGCCAAAAGAAGATTTTCGGCGTCCGATAAGTCGGACAGCGTGGTCGCGTCTCGGGAAAGCGGCTATAACGCATTTTCTCGCCTCTCCGGCATCAAAGAAAGGTGGGATTGTGCTTACCGCAGTGATTAGTCACTCTCCATGCAAGTAGATCATGTTTTCAATTTGACGCATATATGCGGATATAATTCGCATATTAAAATACATTCATCCGCAAAATGAATATTGAATATGAGTATGAATATTGAATATGAATATGAATTATGAATATTGTATATATATGGATCTGATGCATAGATCTGAATGTATAGATACGAACATAAATGCTAGAGCACTATGAGTAAGGCAACTATATGATTGTTGACATGATGGTTGATGCTAGATGATTATAATGATTCAATATTTGAACATGAATGCTAGTATGGCAATATGACATACTAAATTGTCGATAATATCGAACATTAAATGCTAGAGCATAATATAATTGTTGATACGTGGACAGTTAAAGCTGTTAACAGAAGTAGTGTTAAAATGCTTATGAAAGTGAATGTTTGATGCCTACGTCTAAAACATATATGAAATGCAATGTACTATAGTTCCCGTTGTATTATATCGACGGCTTCTAGTTATTAGAAACCTCGACTGGTAATAAGATAAACGCAGAATATTGAATAGTAAACTGGTGAACCTAGAAAGAAGAAATTATCACTAGGAAGACTATAAATATCGAGTGGCATGAATCTAAGTTATTGAACTAGGTGACATTGTATACGATCGCGAGTTGGCAGAACCTAATGTTATTAAACATAGGTTGAATATAAAATGAACCTCGTGTTTATTGAAACATAGGTTAATAAGAAATTATTTTAAACCTAATGAAAGAACATAGTGTGTGAAATGAAAGAGTGCTTACTAGAGTGAACGTAAACCTAGGTTGGAAAAAATGATGGTCCTCAGGATAATAAACCTAGGCTAAAATATAAAAGAATCGAACCTAAAGTGTTAAATTACTCGATAAAGACTTGGACCTAGATCGTCGATTCCATAGGGTTTAAGACTAACCCCGAGTAAATGGTGAAATGGATTCGGATCTCAAAGCTTGTGAATACACCCAAAGGGGTGTCGGTGTGTGCGACGATTTCGTCCGCCAGCAGGGGCTAAAGAACCATTGTTGGGCGTGTGGCGACGATTTTGCCGTGCCGGACTGGTTAGCTCAGTTTGTGAATCCTACCGCCTGAATTGACTGAACCACTGTCGTGCGTGTGCTGACGATTCGCCGCCGGTTGACTAAGTCATTTACCTAGGTTCGTTGTTGGTGAGCGTGCGATTGCTTCGCCACGCAGACGGCTTGACAGAGTACGGAGCGTTGCGCAGCTGAGGTGCATGTGAGGAGTTCCTCACCTTCGAGCTAGACAGTTAGCGGCGAAACCTATCCGCATTATTGACTCAAGACCGAGTCGGGTGGCCTAGATGACTAAGGGTAAGCTAACTTAGGAAAAGAATCGCCAGTGAGTCACAATATGATAAAGAGATAAAGAATAAAACTAAAGAATAGCTAATAATCGTAAATAGCTAATAAAGACGGCTACAAGTAAATGAATGGTTAAAGATATAACGTAGGATCCAGTAGATGCTACTTGTTATATAGTTGCTGATTTACATATGCATCATCGGCGAGGCAGGTATTGGTTTTATTAATATGTATCATCGAATATCTAATTAAGTCTGTTCAGTTTAGCTACTGCAGTTGGCCTGCCTTGACCTGGTGGGGTAGCGCTTCCTTGTGCCGTACCCATGGGAACTATAATTATATATATTCTCACCCCCGTGTTGTTTATGGGGGTACAGGTAGCACGTGAGCGGGCGGCGCGAGACAAGGGCGTACTTCTCGCGTAATACGCCTAACAACCGAGACGCAGAGATAGCATACCTGAAGTGGTCTAGCATCAGAGTTTCAGATGTAAATTGAAAAAGAAACAAATTATAGTAAATATAAATATGTTGTAAAATTGTATAAAGCCTTATGTGATAACTTAAAGGTATCGATAATTTTCTAAATGTAAAATCTTGAGACTGAATCTTGTATAGCATGTTTAGCCTTTATGTTTTGATACTTATATCAACAATCTATGTTTGAATGCCTTCCATGGTTGGGACGCTCTTCTGTTCATCATACGATTGTGACGGCCCAGGACGTACCAGGGATAAGCTTGTCTCGTTCGCGGTCTGTCGGCGTGTCCCGAATCTGACCAAATTGGCGGAGCTTCGTGCGTGACATTAAAGTCCATCATCGGCGGACCCTCATGCTTCCTCCCCGCTAAGATCTCCTCTAGTTTACTTCCACCGCGTTATTGCAAAAACTCCGGAGCGCATCGCCCGAGGGGGAGCGACCGCCCTCGAGCACGGAACTCATAGCAAGTATGATCAATCCTTAACTCTAAGGATATATAGTTCAATCATTGTCTTTACACTAACTCTAGTGTTCTTTACATCACTTTATTTTGCTAACTCTAGCAATCATTGTTCTCTAGCTTTGCTCGTTCTTTATGCCACTTTTATTTTCTTTACTTATCTCTAATCATTATCACTGCATCACATTTCTCTTTAATGCCACACACTAACTCTAGTGTCACATTACTTTACATTATCGAATGCCACTCGATCTATGTCTCATTGTGTCACTCTGTTCTTTTGCCTCACTTGGGTGCTCACATTTTACCTCATGCATACATATAGGGTTAAACATTCATAGGGGTCTCAACCATCTCATTAGGCAAATTGTACTCACAACATGCAACATTACATCATTCTCATTACATATACCCTACGATGCATGCAACAATGTATATATCATATGCTCAATTGAATGACACATTAGAAATAGAAGGAAGTTCAACGAGTTTGGATAGCACCACCTACCTCGTAGGTTCTCAAAGGTGCTCCGACAATTTTCTTGGGATTTTTAGACTCCTAATTTGTCACCTGCAGCAAAACGAAGCCTTATTAGGCCATTTTGCTCATATCTTTACATTGGCTTTTCGTAATGTTAATCCGAGCGCACCAACGCGTCGGAAATACCCCCAATTAGGTTTCTTGAGGGTCAATTGTGTTAAGAATTTTATAAGTTGGCGGATTTCGTAAAGTTGAATGGAGTCTTGAAGAATTGATCGCAGAAGTTTGAAGAAAAGATCCAAATTGAAGAACAAAGACTCATTCGGAAAGCTCGGCATCTCAGGTATGAAGAATAGATGGTTTATGGTGAAGATGCTTAATTGTAATAAGTTCAGAAGGCTTTGATTGCTTTAAAAATTCTTTTACTGAACTTTTATGTGTTCTGGGACCGGTCCCTGTGTTGAAGAGACTGGTTCCTCTAAGGTCCTCACTGCGTGAACATTGATGCAACCGGTCCCCTGAGATGAGAGACCGGTTCCCGAACCTTGGTATTTCTGTCGCGCAGCGAAGGACCGGTCTCTGGCTTGAGAGACCGGTTCCCGAACGTTGTGTTTTTTGATCACGCAGCGAGGGACCGGTTCCTCACTTGAGAGACCGGTCTCTCACAGACCGGTCTCCTCGAGAGGACCGGTCCCTGAGGACGACACATGTTTTTAAAAAGGACTTTTTGCAATCCTAGTCTACTTCTAAGTCTTCTAAACATATAAATAAGCCATGGGGGTCATCTAAAAGGTTAAGGCTTTTAATTTCTACATAATCTAAACCCTAGAAACTTGTTTTTCCCGTTCTTATTGTTCGATTCTAATAACAAGTTTCTAACAATCAACAATCGACTTGATTCTTAGTTTTTACTCAAGAACTCATACGAGAATCAAGTAGATGTTTGATTAAAAGGTAGACCCTCATAGCTTATGGGATTTTAAGGCATAATCACCATAAATCTCCGATTCTATAAGCTCCGGAAGGAGGTTCGGCGCGTGGACTCGCGTGGAGGCCGTGGATTCGGTGGGGGCTTCAAGGAATTGAGGTGTTGACGCAGCAAGGAGTTGCGGCGGGGTCGATTGGAGGATTCCTATCGATCGAGGACCGGCGAAGATCACCATCATTGGGAAATCGGTAAATTGAGTTGTGTATTTTTGTCAAAATCACTTGTACTCATGTTTTCTTAGTGGATTTTCTTTGCGTGATCGGTCCCGTGGGTTTTTCACTCCTGTTTGGAGTTTTCCCACGTTAAATTCTCGGTGTGCTATTTTATTTTCCGCTATTTCGTTTTATTTGCATCGAGATTTCTGAGTTTGCCGTTTTTACACCTATTCACCCCCCTCTAGGTGTTACTTACCTTTTAGATCCTCGGGATCCATATCTTACAAGTGGTATCAGAGAGGGTATAGGTTGTAAATCATGGCCGAGGGCGGTAACATCAATCGATCTCCTCTCTTCGATGGCACTAATTATGCTTATTGGAAAGTCCGTATGAGGGCGTTTCTTATTGCCATCGACGAGCGGGTATGACAAGCCATTGAATTTGGGTGGAAACATCCTACCGAAGTTGTCGAGAATGTTACCGGTCCGAAACCTAGAAATAAGTGGACGAAAGAGGAAAACGAATTATCTTCGTTCAACGGAAAGGGTATCAATGCTTTATTTAATGCTTTAAATCAAACTGAATTTTCTCGTGTCTCGGCGTGTCACGCCCCGATATCCGCTACCATTTGGCTCGGTTCGTGGCGCGTCGGACAGACCCGAAAAAACGACAGCCACTCCCTGTTCGCCCCACGCTAAGCAACTGAGATTGTGTACACAACAAGTGCCCAGACAACAACTTGCAAACATACACAATCCAACAATAGCGAGTGAGCACAACCAGTGCAGCAACATATCAAAGAGCAGCATCACCAAGTAAGTGAACAAGTGAATAAAAGTAGAGAAATAATAATCTATAACATCCAATTCAAACTTTGATAACATTAATTAATCAATTAAAGCTCCAAAATACATCATGAAGCTTAAAAGCTTACAATTTCCAAAATAAGCCTCACACCATATGCATCATGCTACCTCAAAGGTATTACGTTAGCTCTAATGCAAGTAGTGAAGTAACTACTACAACACAAGGCGCTAAGCCCTTACCGTACGGTCCCTCGGCCGGAAGCTCTCTCGTGTGGCACCTGTATCCCAAACCACACGGGTGAGACTAATGAATATAGTTCCCAGTGGTCGGGCCGCCGACTCGCCGATCTCTCACACTAGGTCTAACAGCAAGGCATAGAAGACGAAAGACGAAAGATAGATAGATATATATGAAAGGCAGTAATGATAAAAGCATAATGTAAAGCGATTGTCTAAATACCAACTATGCCCTCAATCCCAAATGCTATGAATGCATAATCTACATAATAATGTGCAACCCTATCCGGCATGATCACTATGCCTTTCACAGAGTACATGTATAAAACTGCAAACATAGATAGGTAGCCTATCTCATACTAACTATCTCGTCTTACCAGTACATACGGTGAGATTCTCGCTCACATCACCGACTTGCACTCATAAACACAACCGGTGAGGATCGCTCTACATCGCCGCGACTCACAATCTAAAACACAACGGGGATAGACCGTCATCACTCCGCCGACTGCACAATCTAAACACAACGGGAGATGTCACGCCCCCGGATCCGGCAAGCTTCCGATAGCGCGACCACAGACCCGCCATAGTGCCTGCAATATAAGGCGTCTACAACAAAAACGAATAAATGAACAAGAAGTAAAAGTATCTAGAGATAGCAGACAAATTCACAGCTAGGTTTCTATCGACAAGTAGACGTAAAAAGAGAACAAACGCACTAGAACATAAAAAAACTATATAATCATATCCTCCACGATACCAAAAGTAAGGGTGGTCTCTATAACAAGGTACAAAACTCTCACAACCTCCTCCAACTGTAGCAACACTGGAACCTTTTCAATTGCGAGGTTCGAGTGTTTGATGTTATTCCGAACTTTTCCACAGTTGGTGGAGGGCCGTCGATGGTATACCGGCCTAAAAGTTCGATCTCGAGAGTTTTGGCAGAGTCCTGAGAGTTTTTACTCTCGGGGACCGGTCCCTAATAGGAGAGACCGGTCCCCCAGTGAACAGTGCTGCGCAGCCGGCGAGGCAACCGGTCCCTGGCAGTCGAGACCGGTCCTCGAGCGCGTCTGTGCGGGGAGAGACCGGTCCCGCGCAGGGAGAGACCGGTTCCCGAACGTTGGATTTTCGGGGGCAGGCTGAGAGACCGGTCCCAGGTCGGGGAGACCGGTCCCTCTGGGCGAAAACTGCCCAGTCCGGGCTGATGTAAATTTGAGTTTTTGAGGGACCTAAGTGGATTTTGTTGCTTTAGATGGTCTATATGGCCATTTCACCCTCTTCACTCCTCATTTCTTCCCTTCCCACCTATCTTAGAGAGAGAAGAAGAGAGGAAAAAGAGAAGAAGAAGAAGAGGAGAAGGAGCTTGCTTGGAGGCTTTGGAGCATCATCTTCTTTCCTATTTTCTCACCTTGGTGACTTCGAGCTTGCGGTTGGAGCTTTGTGGAGGATCAAACTTCAACCCTACTTGGTTTTGAGCTTGGATTGAAGCCCCTCTTGAGGTTGGTAGCATGTAACCCCTACTTGATACATGATTTTCTAGGTTTTACTAGATGAAACCCTAGATTGGGATTCTAGGGTTAGAATTGGGGCTTTTTGATTTGAGGGCTTTGAAACCTTTTTGATGGGTTTGGAACCTTTGTATAGGTTAGATTGGAAGACCCTTACCTTCCATTTGATGATTAAGAGAGGGTTTTTCACTTGAGGTGAGTTTTCTCCCAACCCTAGCTCGAGTTGGTTAATGATTGAACTTAGCGTCGTTCGTTTCGACTAGATGACACTTGTTTTCATACCTTTAGGGTACTAGGAGTGTGGTGGACGCCTTCGTCGTGGCAAACGAAAGCTTTCGTTGACGACGGTGGGTTTGGCTTCGTGGAAATGGGGCGAAATGGCCCCTATGCTCTTTCTACTTGTTGTAAATTGTTTTTAAATTCATTTCTATGTTAAATGGAATTTATATGAATTTTAGAGCACTTAAAATGCATGCCTTGTGTATTATGGAAATTTCACTATATAGTAGAGCTATATGAGTAGAATGCATGCATACGGGAAAAGCGTTTATTTCGCAAGTGGAAAATACATCTCTCATGAGGATTATGTACTTGGGAACATATTTTCCATGCTTGGACATAGAGATCAAGAGTGTCATAAAGGGGCACTTAAAACTAGTAAACTATGAACCTGCAACATAGAGACAGATTGATAGGCCACTACATATCTGCTATATTCCATGTTAGAGACATGATGACATAGGGATAGGCCATTGAGATATTTGACACATTCCATGTTATTAGACATGAGGACTTGGTACTTGCGACAGATCGTTTGATTACTTACCATTGCGCTCATTCGCACATGCTTGTGAGGGTCGCTCCCTACAAGCCGGCACTCCGGAGATAGCCATCGCGATTCATATTCGCCGTGCGGGATCGGGCGCCGAAGTGGATTGCTGTGGGCCAGGCTCATTCCTAGGGTGGGGATGATGACTACCACGGGGCCATTAGGCTCGGCATCGGCCAGACAGCCTACGGGTGGGTCTCAGGGCCATAGACAGCCTTCGGGTGGGTCTCTTCAGATTTGACTTTGAGTATTCATTATGACATGTGGACAGATGATGACTTAGTGTATTACTTGGACATTGACTAGAATAGTAAACAACGGAACTTTACTATTTCGCATTGTGAACATTATGATAGTTGGAGACTTTTACTTCATGCATAGTTGCTTCATACTTATGCTATATATGCTAAGTAGAGATATTGTCACGCCCCAATCCCCGCCAATTTGGTCGGGTTCGGGTCACGTCAACAGACGCCGAACGGACAGAGCCTCCCCTGTCCGCCCAAGGCTCTAACAATACATATAATTAGGCAAT
>NC_033642.1:4905883-4906697 GCF_001540865.1 Ananas comosus | reverse complement strand
AGAGCTCGTGCTTCGTCACGACGGTATCGGCGACGAGAGCAAGGAAGTTGGTGAACAACGGTTGCACGGCATTCTTAGCGACTGTTGTGGAAACAGAACGAGTAGCTCCAACACTAGAGGAGTTATCGGTGGTGCGGGAGTTCCCGGATGTATTTCCCGCGGAGTTGCCGGGGATACCACCGGATCGAGACATCGAGTTTGTCATAGAGTTGGTTCCCGGTACCGCGCCGATCTCGAAGGCTTCGTACCGAATGGCGCCGGCGGAACTAAAGGAGTTGAGGAGTCAACTACAAGATCTCCTCGACAAGCAATTTATCCGGCCGAGTGTATCACCGTGGGGAGCCCCGGTGTTATTAGTGAGGAAGAAAGACGGATCGTTCCGACTCTGCGTGGATTATCGAGAATTGAATAGAGTCACGATCAAGAACAAGTACCCACTACCCCGAATCGATGACTTGTTCGATCAGTTGCAAGGGTCGTGCGTGTACTCGAAGATAGATTTGCAATCCGGCTATCACTAGTTGAAAATCAAGCCGGAGGATGTGCAAAAGACCGCGTTTCGCACGCGGTATGGACACTACGAATTCACGGTCATGCCATTTGGGCTCACGAATGCTCCAGCGGCGTTCATGGATTTGATGAACTGTGTCTTTAAGAAGTATTTGGACCGATTTGTCGTAGTCTTTATAGACGACATATTGGTCTATTCTCGTAGTGACGAGGAACATGCCGAGCATTTGAGAATAGTGCTTCAACTCCTTCGGGAGGAGAAGCTATATGCTAAGCTAAAGAAGTGTGACTTCTGGCTTCGCGA